>NC_081435.1:52945644-53058144 GCF_949786415.1 Peromyscus eremicus | reverse complement strand
TTTGTGATACTGCATATTAATAAGGAACAGAAAAACCATACAGGACAAAAAGTGTTTGCATGTGGGCATTGTGGGTACCCAGATGTGACTCAAACCTCAATGCCATTTCCTTAACCTAAGCCGGCTGCTGTGATCATAAAAACGCGTGTTTGGACACACATTCTAAAACAGTAGTGGTTCACACTTCCAGATTCACACACAAAGTAGACTTAATTGCTAAGAAGAACTTATAAGATGAGGCTTGGCCATAGACAGTGTTTACCGAACAGAAAAACTTCCAATGGAATTAGCCATATCTGCAAAGAGTGTTAGAGTATTCAGTGGCTTAAGGGGAGGCAAAGGCCTGTTAAGCTGGAATGTGATGTGCTTAGAAATAACAATATTAGGAAGGTTGGGATAGAAGCTGGTAAGGCCGTGGTGATCTAAGGAGTGGGAAGAAACCCAATCAACTGCCACACAAACGTACGACACTTTGGCTCTGTCCAAATGCCTTTGGACCCCACCACGCAGCACCCAAAGAAGCCACTATCCCCAAAGCCTTCATTTACTTCACACATGTACACAACAACTGTATGGTCCCACCTTGTTCCTCTAGGTACAGTTAACTAACTAACAAAGGGAGTTTAGGCACCTTTACAGCAAACCACATAGAAGTCACTGGAAAAAAAAAAAAACTTGAGCGAAACTTAGGTGTAAGTCGGTTGAAGGACTATTTGAGCCACACCCTTTGCAGATTCCAAAGAAAGTCCCCTGAGTGTGTTGTCGAGCCTCACACCTACAGAATGTAGCAAGAAATCTAAGGTGTGGGTACGCTGAGGTCATCGATGGGAGGGGACCATTGTCCTGGCCCATGTGTCTTCAGGTCTTCAGGCTCCTTCAGTGTTGCTCCACGATGTCCCGTATTTCAAGGCAGCCATGTCCTCAAAGGGCCTTTGCTGTGTCGCACTGTGAGCTCTGGGAAGCTGGGAGCTTATCTTCTCCACACTGTCGGGCCAGTGATTTCTTAAGCAGTGCAAGCTCCTCCTTCCTCCTAGAATAGTGATTTCTCTCTCCCTTCAAGTCTCTGGACAAAGTGTTCCTTCTTAACCTTTGCTCATCCAACAGATACTTGTTGGCTGCTCAATAGGTTTAGACCTGGTTGTATCGCTAGGGGTGCGACAGTAAGCCAGGCCAAGTCCAATCATGGGGGAGAGAGAGACTTTAAGGACACAGGCATGCCCTGCAGCAGCAGCAGCTCGTGATGCCCGCTGTGAATGCTCACAAAGCAGGAAAGGAAGTGGTGAGGGGTGCTCTTTAGGAAAATCCACTGCATGCCTCCTTCCTAGCTTCTTTCCTTGGCGCTTCGTGGTTCCTAGCTGCATCACTCCAGTATCTGCCTCCATCCTTCCATGGCCGTCGTCTTCTTCCTGTAAACCTGGGTCTGGGCTCAGCTCTCTCTCTTCTTACGACACCAGTCATTGGATTGGGGACCAATCTGCTCCAATGTGACCTTATTGTCATTCGATTATGCCCACAAAACTGCATTTCCAAAGTAGGTCATGCTCCCGGAGTTAGAACTTGAACACATCTTTTTGGGACTGCAATTCAGCCCACTCTCCGTCTCTCCAGCTACCAGGCCATTGTAATAGCTTTCCTTTCAATCATTCTTCTCTGCTTGTCAGAGAACAACTGCTGAGCCTAAGTCTTGACCACTTCCCTAGATAGAACGTAAATTCCGAGAACATAGATTTTCCTGGTGACGTTCTTTCCCCGGAGAAGATGCCTAATATTGGCAGTCAACTTGACAGGCTCTGAAATCACCCAGGAGACAAGCTTCCGGGCACACCTGGGAGGTGTGGTTTGATTAGGTTAGCTTCTGAGCATGTCTGGGTAGGATTCTCTTGATTAGGTTGAGGTGGAAACACCACCCTAAAGGAGGGTGGCGTCATCCCCTAGGCTCGGTCCTGTAAACATAAAAAAGAAGAGGATAGCTGAGCGCAGGTGTTTATTGCTGCCTCCTTCCTAACTCTGGATGCGGTACAACTGGCTGCTTCAAGCTCCTGCATGACTTCCCCATCATGATGGACTGCACCCCCAAACCGGGGCAGGGGGCAGAATACACCCTTCTTTCCTGGAGTCACTTTTGTTGAGCAACAGGAAAAGCAGCTGATGGACTCGGACAATGCCTGGGGCACACAGGGGTTTCCATGTGTATTTGTGAAATGAAGGGATTGGTAAAAATGGAGGTGCGTAGTTAGGAAATTACGCCGGTCGGCATCTCCCCCTACACATGCGACCCTTTTCTTTTTTCCAGAACTAGGGTGGCTTTTCCCCATACCGTGTCATTTCCGTCTCAGTGAAGCATTTACCCTGTAGGACAGTCAAGTCCCTCCTCAGCCGGGATGCTGTTCTGTGAGCGACATGGAGACAGACTCTGATCTGATTCATCTTTTGAAGGTCCACACAAGCACAGGGCTTGCCTGGATTGGTCGACTTGAACTAAATCTAGCTAAAGAGTCAAGACAGAAACGTGAAAAGCCGTGTTCCCACCCCCCCTCCAATTGACTGCCGCCACCACATCTGTCGAGCTGGGGTGGGGGAGGGGTAAGGGTAAGAGTTGGGGTAGGAGGTAAAGTCGCAAGTTCTGTAAGTTCCCCTTTTCTGCTGATGTTTGAAATTTTATCTTTCTGAGTCAGCATAGGTATTTTGATCCTGTCTTGAGATTTGGGGCTTTTTTTTTTTTTTAAGTAAGGGTTTAAAAACAAGTGCTTTCACATTTACCATTAAATGCTGGGGTTGAGCAGAAAATAACCATCCCAAGAAAGCACTCAGCTCTTCAACTCTTAAGTTCCTACTTTGGGGTTGAAATCAGAGGACAAACTGAGGGGCTGTCTGTCTACCTCGGCAGCTGGGAAACATTCAGCCTGGTCACCAGTGGCTCATTACGAGAACCTCGGTGGTGCCTGGTGCCGATGACGGGCTCTGGGAGGCTCTGCTAGAGGCGGGATGGTAACAAGGGGGTGACAAGGATTGATTTGGAGTCCACTTTCAAGACAGGCTTTGCTGTCTATAGACCCGGGCCTCACCTCACAAGGAGAGCAGCTGCTAGAACATCATTCTAGACTTTTTCCTTCCTCAATGAAGTGACAGTGTTTCTCTGCAGGATGGGGATGGATAGATGGATGTTGGGTAGGATAGGGCTAGGCTGGCTGGCATGTGTTAAGCGCTGTGGTATTGCAGCTTTAGAGGACCTACATAATTGTTAATGGTGTCAAGAGATCATGGTTAGATTCCCACCCCCCTACCCTCAGTTTTACCTCTAGAACCTTCTTCTAACACAGCTCAGGACACTAATCTCACCAAGTAGAACTGGTGACTGGAGTTTTACCGGGAAGAAACAATAACGAAGTTGTGCTCTGGAAAGCAAAGAGGCCGAAAACCTGATTTTTGGCTTCGACTTTGTTAAGCAGGACAATACTCTCTCCAGTTGGGCTCTGGGACTGTGCAATTTTCTAATTTCTTTTCTTTGTAGCTCAGAAAGTCTTCCCTCTGTAGGGTAAGAAAGTGAGGGAGGGCCGGGCGGTGGTGGCGCACACCTTTAGTCCCAGCACTCGGGAGGCAGAGCCAGGTGGATCTCTGTGAGTTCAAGGCCAGCCTGGTCTCCAAAGCGAGTTCCAGGAAAGGCGCAAAGCTACACAGAGAAACCCTGTCTCGAAAAACCAAAAAAAAAAAAAAAAAAAAGAAAGTGAGGGAGGGAAAAGATGTAGTGAGGTGGTGGCCTTCCCCTTGAATACGCTAGAGGACAAAGTAGACAGAGTCAGGGTCAGAGGGGCCTTCGGGTCTTGACTTCATTTACTTGGTATCGGAATTTTTAGCACAGGCTGAGGGATGCTGTGAGGACAAGAGCGCTGCCCTTACATCCTTTTTGAGATGCAGAAGCTAGTAGCCACATGGCTACCACCACAAGGAGGGGTAGCAGAGGAGCAGGGTGTGGGAGGCTAAAAGCAATCCCTGAGGATGGAATGTTCGAGATAGTAGATCAGAAGCAGGCTTAATTAGAGGGACATTTTGTTATTTTCCACGCGTTTATCAAATCCCTGCAAGTGATTGGGGGCCCTCAAGGAAGACAAGATTGGTTCCAGAGATAAAATCCAGAGATCACACGTATACATGCCTCTGAGAAAGAAAGTGTGAGAACGTTCAAGTGATCACACGCAGGCAACACTTCACTTGGACTTTTGCTCAAGGCACAACTGAGTCCTAGGTACTTTCTTTCTTCTTTGTTCCAAAGTATTTCCCCACCTACTAGCTTCCCAGAAACTTCTTTGTGAATCATTATCTGTCTTTCCCGCTACAAAGGGGCAGTTTATTTGGATGGATCTACCTAAAAGGGACCTCTAAATTTTTAGTGTTATCTCCTCTCTGGTCCTCTCTGGGGATGTAGCTCAATAGTGCTTGGGTAGCATGCACAAGGTCCTGGGTAAATCTCTAACACTGAATAAACCAGACGTGATGGCTTATGCCTGTAATTCCAACCTTCAGAAAGCACCAGCAGGATGAGGAGAAATTCAAGGTCATCCTTGGCTACACAGTGAGTTTGGGGCTAACCTAGTATATGTGAACCCTGCATAAACAAACAAACCAAGGTGTAAGTGTTTTAATCCTCACTCTTCAGCTGTATCTTGTAACTCTCCAAATCCACGCACATCTCAATTCCAAGGTACCCACCCTTGGTGCCGGAAGCCAGAGTGGTATCGCTGTTCCGATATCTTCTTGGTGCTACATATTGGAAATCTTGACTGTTGTTGGCGCTTCGCAAGATAAAAAGAACAACACGAAATGTTCCTGGCTCTCAACTCAAAGCAAAGGGCTTCAGCTTGGGCCTCTGAGAGCCAGGAAAACCCAGCCCTCAGTTAGCCATGATGAAGAAATTTGCCTCCATAGAAGATACACATTCATCAAAACGTGCAATCCAGCGGGATTTTTTTTTTTTCCAAGAGGGTGATCAATGTCTTGACAGGAATTCAAGAGAAAGGGAGAGAAGGGGAGAATAGAGAGAGTGGACAAATGGAGTGAACAAGCAGAGTGGAGAAGCCAAGCCTTCCTCCTCTGTCAGCAAGAGCCACTGGGCCGAGATCAGACTGGATGATTGTTCACCCATTTGGAATCATTCTCCAGCACCCCCCCCCCCCGCCCCCCACCCCTCGCACCCCCGTGTGTCCTGCTCCATGTTCTGTCCTCCCGCCTCAGGGTTTCAGAGTCCCAGAAACTTCTCAGGTATCTGCTGGGTAAGGCTCCCTCAGAACCTCAGCCGGCTCATCATGGCCTGCTCAGGAACCATCCCGGCTGTGAGTGTCCTACCTTAGGAGACACAGTCTGCTTGTCACACACATGAGGACACAGGACTCTCCTGTTGACCTAACAAAGGAGACCTGTGGAGTGTGTCAAGCCCCAGCCTGCACGCTCTTCTCAGGCGGCACGCAACCTAACTAATATTTGTGTTTGTACTCAGATTTTCCGAGCGCCGAATGCCATCTGTACTGTACACTTTGAAGCCCACGCTGAGGAGGCAAAACGCACGCACAGTGACTGTGACAACTACTTCCTGTTTCTGAAGTTTACAAGAATTTGCTTTGTACGAGGTGTTATTGTCAGTACAGTACGGTCATTGTCGATACCTTGGTTTTGATTTTGCTCAGACCCTCGAAACTGTACAGAGGTATTGATTTGGAAACATCCTCCTAAACCTGAGTGAGATTTAGTTTTTCCGCTGGTTATCCAGTATCGGATCTGCAATGAGGTTTCGACCTGTGGGAAGTAAACACACCGCTGGTCTACTCACCCAGGCTTGTAGCCTACAGCTTGGCTTCACTCTGAGGCTCCTTGGTCCTGTAACAGGGGACCTGTGGACCAAGGAGGTCTGAAGTCCCCTGAGTGAGTGTGTGCTTATCTCATTAAAGTCAAAGTTTCTGACAAGCTATAACTTCCCTGAGCTTTCAAAGCAGTCCACACCCCACAAGGAGTAAACGAAGCTGGGGTTCACGGCCATCGGTCTTCCACTCTGTGACTGGGGTAGTTTTTACTGGCTCTGGACCTGCAAACCTTTAGAACACAGCAGGGCCGGCATGAAGACTGTCTGCCCAAATAGCGTAGCTTAGCAATGAGCTGAGGCTGCAGATGCATGCAGGAAGGAGACACAGAGGTGAGAGGCAGATCTGGAAATCATGAAGTACATGCCTGGTGCTCAGCCCGGCTGCAGCCCCCAGGCTCTCCCAGGTACAGCTCTGGGCCCTGGTCACTCATTCTTGGATGGGTAACATGTTGCAACCCTGATAGTTGCAAAAGATTGGGTCTAGAAGCAAAGAAAACTCTGGTTCATTTTGTTGTCTGCCTACCAGCAGGGTACAAGGCACGAAAACTGCTGTCACCAAGAGGAAAAATAGACTCAGAGATCATGTGGCTCTTTCCATGTGCCAGCGGGTCCAGGACAAAACAGGGGGTTCTGAGCTCCAATCCTTTTTCCATTGCCCTGATCCACTTTCCTTTCACCTCCTTGTCCAAGTCCTGTTCCCTTCCAGACAGAAGAAAAACAGACCAAACCTAGATTCTGACTATTCAGAAGGGCCGTTGTAGTTAGCCCCATCATCTGGCATGCTTGCGTTTATCCCGATCGAGTTTTGTGGAAGGCTCACCCTCTTGTCTTACAGCGAACTCCAGATGTGGGATAATCAAGAAAGGAAGACAATAGCTTTTCTTTTCTTTCCTTTTCTGGCGTATGTGTGTGTACGTGTGTGCATGTGTTTCAAATGTGTGTGGGCCCGCATATGTGCGGATGTGCACGCTCATGTGTGATCGAGTGTGGAGGCCAGAGATGGAAGCTCTATGTCTTTCCAAATCACTCTCCAGTTTATGTGCTGTTACAGAGTCTCTCACTAAACCCAGACCTCACCAAACTGGCTAACAGGCAGCTTGGGCCTGGGATCCCCTGTCTCCATCTTCTGAGTTCTGGGATTATAGGCAAGACTCCAAGCTCACTCGGCTTTTGTGGGGGTGATGGGGATTCGAACTCTGATCCTTCCCCTTTCAGGATAACACTTTACTCAATTCCCCAGCCTGTTTCTTTACTGACCTATCCTAAATGACATTGCTGCTCAGTAGTAGTCATCTTCTCTGTTGGGAAAGGTGTACATGTCTCCTGACAATCCCTAACCCAAAGCCCTCAAATCCTACCTTTGGGTACCATTTTATCAACATCACCTGGATTAAGGTATTTAGCAGAGAGCCTGCGTGTGTTGAGGGCTACAGAGGACTTAGGATGAGCAATACAAGTGATCCTAATGCCCCTCACACACCACGTCAGAAGCACCCTTAACACAGAAAGCTGCTGGTTTGTGTTCCAGCCCCTTATGCCCACACCACATTCACAGGCAAAGACCCCACTGCACGTGCAGAGCGCTACAACTTGAGGCACCATAGGTGAGTCACAGAAACCCCACCCTCTTCCAACAAGAGATCAAACTGGTCTTTACCAACTCCACCACTTTCCCAAAAAGTCAAGACAGGAATAGTAAACAGCAGCTGGCTGGAGATTTGTCTCCTGGGGAGAGGAGTGAAGAAGGGCCATGGGAGGGACCGGAGTGTTTGGGATTCGGTTTCAGGACTAAGGGGTTTTTTGACAGCATCACATAAGATAGTGACCTCCACTTGACTGTGTACTACTTTATCATTCAAAGCCTCTTTCTGGGCAAACAGGCAACGCCTAAAAATAAACCCAAGGCCCTGAAACATTCTGGTTTGCCTTTAAGCTTCCTTTGGCTTGGGACCGGGCTGTCTGTTTTCAGTTTTGCGGCTCTAGGTGGTATGGATTTGACCTATCAAATGACAAGTGGTCTAATGAGACTGGGCCAGTCTTGAGGCCACAGGAGCTGGTTATGGTGGCAGTGGCGGTGGTGGGGCAACTGGGGGCAGTCTCATTTAAAGATTCCTGGAATCTCTGGGGAAATTGATGGTGTGTAGACAGCCCTCGAGGACACGGTGCTGTTTGGACCTAGTCCAGGAAAGGACAGAGCATTAAAAGCACACAAAGAGAAGAATGAAAAAGAAGATGGAGGAGACCATCACCCCATGGTAGGACATGCTGGGGCTTCACAGTATTGCCCAAATAAAGCAAGTGCCCTAGGGAACTCAGTTCTCCTGGCCTTGTGTGGTGTATTTGGCTTTCAGAACCATGATGATCTATCATCTCATATTTCTCCATTCCTCCTCCCTGACTCTTCCTCAAGTTCACCTTGCCTCGGGCCCTTTTGATCCCTTGGCATTTCTACCGGGCCCTTGAGTTCCCTTCCTGGGAGCCACACCCCTTGCCCTTTGTGACTCTATCTTTCCAGCTAATCTCTCCTAGGGGCTGCCTGGAGCCTCTGGAGACAACGGGGTGAACCTCACATGCCACCCTCATCCCTCAATAAAATATTGTCCTCACACCTATCAGGGGGCTTTAGCGGTCAACAGAATGATAACGACCCCAATGTAAGGACCCTTGTTTATCACAAGAAGTCCAGGAGCAGAAGGTACCCATAAGCTCTCCCCCCTACCCCCCACCCTGCCTCCAGCCCCCACGGTTCTCTCTCTCTTCTTGACCCACCTGCCAGTCATAGCTTTTCCTTCTGGTCACCCCAGGACTGGACGATGACAGCTGTGGTAATAGGTTTCATATTCTGATTAAGGAAAGGAGAGGAAGAAACAAGGTTCCTGCCAGCATTTGCCACTATTGTGGTTTAGATGTGTCTCTCAAAAGTTCGTGACTAGGAAAGTTAATCCTCCAATTCATCTGTTGCAATATTTGGAGGTGGGGGCCTCTGGGAAGTAATTATAACTGATGAGGTTTGGAGAATATAGAGAGGAGAAAGACATGCTTGCTGCATTTTGATAATGTGTACCCTCTGCCAGGTTATGATGCACAAGAAGTCTCTCGATAGGTTCTGGATAATGCTGATAGCCCACACTCTTGGACTTCTCAGACTTCAGAACCAGAAGCCAAATAAGTTTTCTAAATGACCAGTCCTAAGTAACTCTTTATGGCCACGGATAATGGACTAACATAATACCTTATATAAGGAAAGCAAAAACATATGCAGAAGTCCTGTGGTGAGATTCTCCATACATCCCATTAGAGAGACTGACCCCTCAGTCCCATCGGGCAATGCAGGAGTCTGGGAAGGTATATGGCTTCCCAGTCTCCCGAGTTGGAAGTAACAAGAGAGAAAGGGTTTGGGGATACTGTGGCATTAGTCAGCCAGTAATTACCATACCTGCTCCTGATCAGGACAGAAGATCCACTCAGGCGCACAAGGTGTGCAGGAATTTTCTCAGAATCGATACATACAGCGTAGCAGCACAAACCCTGCCTTTTGCACTAAAGGAACTGTATCACCAGAGGAAGAGGAGCATTCAGGGCTCAGCAACGCCCAGCAGTGCCGTTCCATCCATCTTGCCATTAGCACATTGCCAAGAAACATTGTCTTTTCTGTGCGCATCTTGTGTCTCTGGATTATAAGCTATTTGAGAGCAGGGATCTTACCTCATGCCTTCTGTTGTTGGGGACTCAAATTAGCATCATGCCCTTTGCTGGCATCCAGGACAGTGTCGTTAATGATGGGGAACATAGCCTCGAACATCATGGTGTGGACAAAGAGGTGGCACCTGTCCCATGAGACCCACGGCGGGCATACTCAGGAGGCAGGATTTGGGTAAAGCGCACAAGGGAAAACAATGTATTTGGGAAGTTTCTGACGGAAAGTGCTTTGAGTTTTCAGCTTAATTCTGCTTTCAAAGGGGGAGTTGGCGGTGTTTCTAATTTTAGTTTACCATTTTCCTCTCCTTGTATGGAGTCATCTGTTCATTCCTTCAGCAGACCTACTCATGCACCTTCTGGATGCTAGGCTCTGAGACTCAGAAATGACTAACAGGAGTCCCTGCTCTTACCCGTGGAGAGAAAGACAAATTTTCTAGCCATGCTTCACGTCAGAAGGACCATTGTGGCGTCTAAGTGACTCAGAACTCACAAGTTCTGAGTTTATATTAAGGGAGGTTTCCAGCCTTTGGTATGGTTGGGATTTGTTCTAACTCGGCAATAAGAAAATCTGGGTTTAACCAGGCATGGTGGTAATCTCAACTCTTGGGAGGCAGAGGCAGGAGGATTAGGAGTTTAAGGCCCTCTTTAGCTGTATAGCAAGTTCAAGGTCAGCCTGAGCTTCAAGAGACTCTGTATCAGAGCAAGAAAGCAAAGGAAAAGAGGAGAGGAGAGGGGGAGGGGGAGGGGAAAGGGGAAGAGAGGAGAGAAGATGGGGAGAGGAGGGGAGGAAAAGGGGAGGGGAAGGGAGAGGAGAGGGGAGAGAAGAGGGGAGGGGAGGAGAGAGAGGGAGGGAAGAGAGAGGAAAGCTAGGTTGGGGGCTGAAGGTAGAGCAGTGCATGGCTCTGGATTTGATCTCTATCACTGAAGGGAAAACCAAGCTGGCTTGGGATCCAGATGAACACAGCTCTAGATCCTGCCTGGACAATTGATCTGGGACCCTGGGGGAGCATTGCTGAGCTTCTGTGTCAACCCCCAGCACGTCTCAGCTCAGAATGTATCCTTCATGACACGGTCCATGGTCATGCAATCCCACCAGTCTCCGTCCAAGTGAGCACAGTGTTAGGCTTTCTCAGCCGCCATGAGCAAGTTGTGGAAGAAGGGGTGTCACTCCACGTGAACGGCATAGATGGCAAGGGTGTGTGGTCCTCACCGAGTCTGTCCAGCTCTGGGTCCAGTACCTGGTCCGCCCACAACCGTGATGAGCCTAATGATGACCTTCCCACAGCCAGCTCTGTTTGGGATTCGGGGCTTTGAATGGTCCATCCAAAAGGCCTTGTGCCTGTAACAACCCATGGCACCCTGGGAGGCCATACACAGCCACTGGTTAGTGCACATGAGAGACTCATGGTTCTGAAGAGTCCCTGCCTGCCACATAAGGCCAGCACAGTCTGAAGCCTCAGTCTCCACACTCACCAGTGTCTCGACTCCACTGCACGCCCATGCCCCTGCATGCCCATGCCCATGCCCCTGCCGCTGCACGCCCATGCCACTGCACACTGCAGACATCCCTGGTCTCTGCCTGAACTTGGGACAGTTGCCTCTTGGCTCCCCAGCAATTCCACTCCTGCTCTGGCCTGGCTACTCCAATGAATGGTGCTATCTGGTGGCCTGACCATCTCCACCTAGGACTGAATCCCACTCAAGCTTGTCCTTCTCGGTCACTTTCTTCGTGCTTAGGACACCAGAAAGTTCCCTTCCACCCTACAGTGTTCTTCCATTTTAGCTAAGAACCCTTGGCATCACACTCCTGTTACAGGGCCCACTGTATGGTTCCGTCTTCTGGAGGGAGTCAGGTTACCCACCACTGGCTAAAAGAGGCAACAGCATCTGTACTTCACATTTATTTTCTGATCAAGTGAGGAGGCCTTTGGAGAGCTCAGGGCTCTAGTCACTGGGGCTGTTCCATTTCCTCTTTGCATTATCTTTTTTTTTTTTTTTTTTACCTAGAACAAGGGAAACTAATGTCAGTGTCTTCTGGGTATTGGGTAACATGCCAGGTACCTGACAGGATGGTGCTGACGCGCATGTGGCTAGTCTCAGAGGAAGAGACAGTGGGTCAGAGCAGCTAAAGTGGTTCCCTGGGGGCCTGTGCAGCATAGTGGATTGAGCTAGGGCTAATCCGGGCCGCCAGGCATCTTGTCTGCATAACACTGTGATGGGGAGCTTCCCCCTACAGCCATAAACACTTCTTTTCTTTTCTTTTCTTTTCTTTTCTTTTCTTTTCTTTTCTTTTCTTTTCCTTTTCTTTTCCTTTTCTTTTCCTTTCTTTTTTCTCTTCTCTTCTCTTCTCTTCTCTTCTCTTCTCTTCTCTTCTCTTCTCTTCTCTTCTTTTCCTTTCTTTTCTTTTGTTTCCAGACAGGGTTTCTCTGTGTAACAGTCCTGGCTATTCTGGAACTCACTTTGTAGACCAGACTGGAACTCACTTTGTAGACCAGACTGGTCTTGAACTCACAGAGATCCACCAGCTTCTGCTTCCCAAACTCTGGGATTAAAGGCGTGTGCCACCACCACCCAGCTAACCATAAACACTCTTCATTCCCACCCAAATGAGAACAACTTTACTGCATACCACCTATACCTCTCTACCCCTGAGTTTTCAATACCCCATTCATTCAATAATAGAGGCACCAAGCAGCAGATCTTCAGTTGCTGGATTTCTTTGATAATGACAGCTAAGAAAGGTCCGACCCACTGGGATGGGGTGAGCCTGTGGTTTTCCTCTCCGAGAGCTGGCCTCTGAATGAGACAGGCCCCGTCTTTCTCTCAGAACTGATAACTCTCCATCTTCAAAGAAATAGGGAGTGGGCTATTAAGATTCCACCCTCAGGAAAATATCTCACTGGTTTCGGCCTCCTTCACAGCGAGGATTACAGGTCTGCACTGCGAGGCACAGCTCAAGATGCCTATTGCATTGTTAATATGGTCATCATCCATGAGTGGAGAAGAATCAACGTTGCACCTTACAGGATTTCACACCAGAGGTGCGGTCATCATACAGTTTGCTGCCTGAAGTTAATGTCCGACGTCCGGCAATTTTATGTGTTCACTAAGGTTCCCAGGGTACTTAGAACATCTGGGTCCAGTAGGTGTGCACCGCATGCTTGTCAAATGAAGAATTTACACAAAGACTTGCCATATGTCCTCACACTCGGGCCAGAAGAAGGTGTTGGATCCCCTAGAACTAGTTACAGGTGGCTGTGAGCCTCCTGCTACAACGACTGGGAACTGAACCTGAGTCCTCTACAGGAGCAGCAAGCACTCTTAACTGATTCTCATCTCCCCAGCCCCAAGATTTATTTTTATTTATGTACATGTGTTTTGTGTGTGTGTGTGTGTGTGTGTGTGTGTGTGTGTGTGTGTATGAGTGTATACCCTCTGTGTGTGAGAACCTGCAGAGGTCAGAGGAGGGCATCGGATACCCGGAGCTGGAGTTCCAGTTGGTGTGAACCACCCAACGTGGGTGGTGGGATCTGAATTTGGGTCCCCAGGAAGTGCTCTAAATCAACTGTCTCCATCCCCAGTGGGATTTTATTTTAAAAGCAAGATAGGGAAGGAATGAGCACCTTGCCCTAGGACTAACTACCATAAACGTCAAGGTGTGCTCTAACACAGGTGGAGATCAGAGTCACCTGAACTGGAACATCCTTGTCCCATTCTCTCAGGCATCAGCTTGTTTATGCAGCCCTGGGGCTTGAACTTCTAGCCTCACCACCCCATAGCCCAAGCTCTCTCTTTTACCTTGTGTTTCAAGCAGGACGAAGTGGCCCAGGCCTTAACCTCATTATGTAGCCTACGCTGGTGTTGAACTTGCAATCTTTCTCTCTCGATCTCCTTCGTAGCTTGGATTGCAGGCCTATTCCACAAGGTCAGCTCCAGATGTCAGTTTCTTTTTAGAATAAGTCCGTTGCTCTGTTGATGTAGCGGTCATCCAGGTAGGGGTAAGGATAGACAATCCATCTAAATGGAGCCCTTTGGAAGAAATTGCAGGATGCTGGGCAACGAATTCTTCACAGGGCAGCTAGTTCTAGACTGTCCATTGGTGCTAATGGTTCCGGGATGATAGCAAGACCTTAAAATAAAGGACTGTTGTGGTGGGACATGGGTGGGGGTGGGGGAAGACATGGGAGGAACATAGATGTGGCCACATGGGTGGGGGCTATGGGTGGGGGGCATGGAGGACATGAGCGGAAGATGAACGGGGAGACACAAATGAGAAGGGACGTGAGTTGGGGTGATATGTGTGGGAAGGGACATGGGTGGGTAAGCACATGGGTCGTGGGAGTTCAGGCAGAACAGAGGCCCGAGAGGAGGGTGTGGTGTTTTCACAGGGAGGTCTCCACTGTTCTCATTTCTGGCCAGGAGCTGCCAAACTTTCTGCGCTTACTAACTTGGTAGTTTGTGCCATAGCTCTTTATAAAAATCTGAACCAAAAGAGCAGGTGAAAGGAATACTCTCCATGGGTTGTAGGTACTCAGGCCCCGGGAGGGAACCATTCCAGTGGGGCTGGAGGACGATGAATGCTCATGGCTATTTCACAAGCACCGTGCTTCATCTGTTATGAAACTTAGGCACACTTCATAAACGCCTCGCTCCTCACTTCCTCTAAACTATTTTTCTTGTTTTCAAATATCTTCATACTATGATTTTTAAGAAGGATTTAGAAAAAGGGTAAATACATCCTTAAGCATGTCCTACCAGTATGTAGCATCACCACTGGCCGAAACAGGAATAGCTTTCCTTTTAGAAACACGGTATTTGAACAAATGATGTTTATGGTTAGGGCTTCCTGGCCTGCCTTCCTCTCTGAGATAGACTGACTGGCATGTGGCACAGCCTGGCCTCAAACTCTTTATCTAGCAGAGGATGGCCTTGAAGTCCTGATCCTCCTGACTCCATCTACCAAATTCTGGGAGTACAGGTGTTTACCACCACACCTGGCACACGTCTCCTTTACAATAAGGCTGTCCCTAAGTTCAAAGCAAAACTCTTGGAAAGTTAGAGGTTTCATAGGTGACCTTAAGTCACAGTAGCCCTCTGTGGTACATATTTCATTCACTTATTCTGTCTTTGAAAAATAGTTACTGAATGTCTATTGTGTGCTTCTTACTATTGGTGCCTTGAACACACACAGAATGGGTGCTCTCTAAAGACAAGCCCTTGCCTGTCATGTCTCCCTTGCCTGGAACCCTTCTTAGTACATTGGAGGTACTCAAAGACTATTGGCTGGATCAGTAAATAGTCCTTATAGAGTTGAATATTAAATTTCCTTTTCTCCAAACAACGTACATAGTCATCTCCTACTTCTTGAGAAGGTGGCTTCTTGTTCCAGAGCCTCACTGAGAAGTCCAGAATTTTTGTCTGTTCTGGGTCAGAAATGATTGACAGGGCTGGTGGCCAGTCGGAACTCCCTTACTCCCCTGGAGGTGGACTTGAAGAACAGGTCTAGCTTTGCTCTTTTCCAGCTTTGTGTTTTGAAGTTCTGGGGGAAAGGGAAGGATTCTACACTTAAAGTGTTTAGAAGGAGAACAGGTTTTTCTCGACATCTTCTCATGCATGCATATAGTTTTGAAACGGGAATCTCACCATGTTGCCCAGGTTGGTCTTGAACTTCTGAGATCAAGTGAGCCTTCTGCCTTGGCCCTATTAGTGCTAGCATAACAGGCATGCAGCGCCACCATATCTGACTTTCTCTTTCTCTCTGCCTTTAGTAACAGCATTAATCAGTAAGCTGTCATATTTGGGGGACAAAAGTTGCCCATTGTCGACTTCATTTGTAACAACGACATGAAAGTCGTCATTCTAGAGAGAAGCCCACAGGTCTTGCTGTGACTGATTTGTTCAAAACTAGTTTACCATTCAATTTATTTCCATCTCTTTTTCTTCAGGGAGAGGGGAAAAATCATTAAACACATGATGATTGCCAGGAGGCTTTTTGCTTATAATGATGAGATTGGGCACGAGTCCCCTAGGATAGAGAGTGACTTAAATTTACACTTTCCTAGGAAGTCTCTAATAGCCAGAGTGAGTTCGGGGATTAATGTTCAGATTTCAGTCATTTTTGCTGTGGTCTTTGTCACTTATCACAGTCGTTAAGGATTAGCACCCTGGGACCGCAGATAAATCCTATGTGGCCTTTCTCAGGAACAGTTCTATTAATTTCAATGTTTCATTTTTCTAGATGCAAATTCAGGAAACCATTGGGGAGAGAAATTATCTCGACCAGATGCCAGCTTTCTCCCTGCCGGCTGAGGAAGAATCTTCATTCACTGGGACCACAACAAATTTTGTCTCCAACTTGAGTGAGATCAACAAGGAAAATGCGTCATTGGCTCCATACCTGGACCTGGAAAGCTGTCCTCAAGGGCCGCAGCAGGAAGCCGGACAAAACAGAGCAGGCAACAGGCCTGGTGACCTCCGGGCAGAACCAGCACGTGAACTGAGTCCCCTAGAAGGCAGCGAGGAAGAAGTGTCCCAGGTTGGACCCTCAGCGCATCTCCCTTGGGGTGACAGTACCCACTGCAGGGAGCCAGAGGCTCTCTCAGCCACCTTCTCTCAGCCCGCTGCTCCCTCCCTCCCCCTGGAAAATGTGGGCAGTGGGTCAAGGGACAGAGAAGCTGCTCCTGTGATGGGGTGTTTTGAAGCCGGTGACCAAGAAACATGTTATGCTACCATGGATCTTCCCGCTGGAGCACCGGTTGATAAATATTTGCCTCAAGAAATTTGCCCCGTGGACTTGGAACCGACAGAAGGTCAAAGCAAAGCGTGTGATTTATGTTCTCCTGACAAGACGCTGGCCATTCCTCAGACACGAGGTTCTGAGTCTCCACAGTCCCCAGATGAGTGCGGCAGGGATGGATTGCCGGCGGAGTGCCCAATCCCTCACGGCGCCTTCACCTGGAACACGTCACAGGGGACCAGCGAAGGCGCTGCGGGGGCAACTCCAGCCGATGCGGGGAACTCTCCCTCCATCTTCTCTTCCACGGTACCCTACAACTTCGGAGGGCTTGGGGAGACACAGCCCCTTTGCTCTGAGAAGAACCCCTTTGGGGACGTTAAGGAAGGAGGCTGGGAAAGCTCCAGTCTTGGTGTTCCAGTTGCCATGGACGCTCTTGCTGACTACAGTGCAGTGGGAGGATGCCCCAAAGAGCGGTCAACGGACTCAGCTGCTGACATTGATTGCCATCAGGTGACCCGGGAGACCGAGGACCCCTTAGCGGATGCCCCCAAAGTCCATGCAATCAAATGCCACACTGTTTCAGTTCTTGAGGACCGCAACCCTGTGGATGGTGCTGACCAGGCCTCATGTGAGGCACAAGAGGAAAATAATTCCCATTCTCTTTCCAGTATACACTCAGGCCATTCTTTAAGCAGCTCCACAAGTGAAATAACCAGGGAGATGCTTATCCCAGCGCCCAGTATTCCAGGAGCTCATGGCCACTTCTCACTGCCTGAAGGACAGGGTCTGTGGAGCGCTTCCTTTCAGACTGATAGCCAGCCTGGACACAGTAAGAGCCAGACAGTGGAAGGAGCCCACAGCGGAGGCCTTGAAGAAGACTTCCAGGAAAAGGGAAGTGAAAGAAAACAGGGCGTCCAACCACAGAGCACATCCCACCAGTGTCCTCTTTCTGCAAATGATTTCCAAGAAGTTTTGCCCCTGGTATCTGCCAGGCAGCAGGAGCCCACTGTGGAACCCTTTGAGCACTCCCTGGCATATTCCGGGGAAGACACCGGGCAGAGCCCAGACCCAAGGACCAGTGTCTCGGTGGCGGCAGAGAAGACTATGGAAGACAATAGTCAGTCGCTAAGCAATGTTCCATCTCTCCCTGACATCCTCCTTGAAGAAAACGAAGACATTGGACTAGGAGGTTGGGCTGTGGGCAGCAAGGTGAAGATCATAACGCTGGAAGACCCTGTTTATGAAACCTGGCCACCAGAACAAGTGACCCATTTTGGGTACAAGGAGGCAGAAGTTGGTCTCACAGTCCCTGGTAGGGGCTGGGCTCTGTCTGACATCCTAAGAGCAGGTGCTACCAGGCCTGAGCCAGGTGCCTTGGGAATATCAGCATGGGCTCCCAGGCCTCAGGCTGACACTCTCACAGCCCTTGCTGCCAACAGGGACCCCTGTGCAGGTGATACATCGGCCAGACACCCATATTTCGGCAGTCTGTCTTCCCAGTGTCCGGGCCAACCCGGACTCCTGGAGTCGTCTGTAGATCCTGTGGAGGAAGAGAGGTCAGATGTCACAGCCTCTCCACCAGAGGCTTCCAAAAGTGGAGAGATGGAAAGTGTTGAAACCGTGAATGAAGAACAGGAAGAAAATCAGGGCAAGCTGTGTCAGCCCGCCTTTGTCGATCTCTCTGTGAACTTCCCTAGCATCCTGGAGTCCTCTGTGGATCCCATTGATGATAGAAGTAAGATGGAGTGTGTCTGGTCTGAGAAGCCAGAGCCCTCTGACTCCAACACAGAAGGGAACGGATCCAGCAGTAGAAACACATGTCAGAGGGCAGACATCCAATCTGCTACCCTGCAGGTCCCACGTCCCCAGAACAGTGGGGAAATCATTCCAAACGAAAGCACAGTCAACCACAATCAGGCAGACCGGGAGCAAGCAGATGCCAGACAAAGCGAGGTTAAGAACGCAAAAGCAGAGGTCCTGTCTGCGATTGGCCAAGCCCAAGGTCCTGGGGAAGAGAGACAGAGAGTTCCAAGTGTATGCAAGACGAGCCAGATAGATGGTAATGACAGGAGCCTAGGAGAGGCCAGGCAGATGAGAAAGGACAAGGCTGAATTCATTTCCCCCATGCCACCTCTTTCTAGTCTCGTAGGAATGACTCCTACATCTGTCGAGGTTGATCCCAATGACTCCACGGGCCACATTTATGGTGGATCTGAGCCCAGAAATCACCAAGATGAACCTCCTATGTGGAAGGAAAAAGGAACCATTGAGAGCGCATGTGGGAAACATGTGCCCTCTTCAAGTGATCTCACACGGACACCTTGTACTTCGTCTCCCAAAGGAAATGTCACACGCTTGTCACTAAGCCGTGACATTGAGGAACTGAAATCAGAAGAGCTCCCAATTGCAGAAACCAAACCCCTAAACTCATCCGACTCCCCAACAAAGACCTTGGCTTTCATTTCAGGAGAATGTGAGTCAGAGAAAGCCCCTGAAGGCTTATTACTTAAGGACCTGTGTCAAAAAGGCTCCACCCTGGAGAGCAGGAAAAAGTCCAGAGAGGAACAGCAGAAGCGTGTGGCGGCCCCGACCAGCAAGGCACCTGGGGCCCAATCAGCCATGGCTGGGCCAGAGGGGGACAAGAAAAAACAAGAGGGGAGTGGGCATTTAGCGGCAGGGGTGAAGAAAAAAATTCTATCCAGGGTCGCAGCCCTGAGACTGAGACTGGAGGAGAAGGAAAATCTGAGGAAGAACTCCGTTCTGAAGAAAACGCCCAAGTTAGAAAAGTCCCTGTCCCGCACTGACGAGAAAAAAGACCCCACAAAGGCCCCTTGCAAAGCACAAGGGAAAGGTGAGGCCTCGCTGCTTTTAGCATAGTCAAAGGGCTAGGCACGAGGCTCCTGTGTCCCTCTGAGTCCTTGTCAGCTCAGGTGAGCATCTGGTGGGTGTGGATGTCACGACTGTGGCCAAGTGTCCCACGGTTCTCAAACTCGGGCGGGCACCAGCTCACTGGTAAGCTCGTTCAAATGCAGGTTCCTGAGCACCACCACAGTTTCTGATGTCTTGTGTGTGTGTGTGTGGGGGGGGGGAGGTCCTCAAAAATCTGCACTTGTACCCAGTTCCCAGGAATCTTGGCAGGAGATGCACACCCGAGAACCCCTCGTCCAGGCTGCCTGCTGGTGTGTTTGATAGAGGGGGTGTGGCGAAGATGCTTTGTGGCTTAGTTATCCCCCTTAAAAATCTCCTTTAAAAGATAAACAGAGGCACAGGGGGTGTAGCACATCTGTAAAACTAAAAGGACCACACACTGTGCAGGGTCCATAAAGAAATATTTCAGCACAATTGGAGATTTTCTCCTTTAATTGTTAATTGCGCCCCACACACTCACATTAAGCCTAACTTAAGGGAACCTTGATTTTTCTTCCAAATTTAAGTATAATATTTCTTCCCAACTCTCTCCAGTACCTGATTCTACCCTGGTTTCAGTCCCTTTAGCCGCAAAGATTTTGGCATCATCCCCTCTGTTCTGTCTAAGGGACTGTTCAACCATGCCCATCCCACAGCCCCCAAACAACTGCATTCTTCTGGCCTTGTCCCTTCCCATGCTGCCTGGCAACAGAAGTCTGAAGAGAAGATGCCATGGGAGCCGCTGGGATGCTGGGTGCTGGAGCAGAGGGCTCCCCCACTGCTGGTTGGAGGAGAGTTTTCTCCATTCGTAACCTGAGTGTCTGATCTGGAGGCTGAGGTTTCCTATGCCCAGCCTTTAACCCCTGTGACAGAAAGGGTTAGAGACAAATTGTCATCTGCCAGAGTACAGACACACCCAGTCAAGTTCTTAGTGCATACATTTTATTATTTAGAGACACGATCTGATGTATCCCAGGATGCCCCATCACATCCCACTTATATGGTGATCAAAGTGGAACCCGGGAGGTAGTGCATGCTAGGCACGAACTCTATTGAAAGGCCCTTGCCCTTTCTCTCTATGTTTTAAGCATAACTAGAGAGAATGAAGCCATGTGTTTAAAGGTCTCAGCAGTGATTTCCGAGCCAGGTGTGGTGATACACACCTGTAATCCCAGCTCCTGGGAGGCCAAGGCAGAAGGATGGGAAGTTTGAGGTAAGCTTGAGTATAAAGTGAGTTGAAGGCCAGCCTGGGCTACATAGTGAAGGTCTGTTTCAAAACAGCAACAGAATGTTTCAGTCCAGAAAGAAATAATTCACTAGGTGTTCTTGTTCATAGTTTTTCAAGTTACACAGAGGCCCTGGGGTGGCGACCAAGACCGTGAAGGCCATGGAGAGGCAGATTCAATGTTAAGGTTTCTGCAGGTGTTCGCTGTTTGACTTTTCCTAGGGACACATGAATAAACGTCTGTTCATCCCAGATAAGGCATGGGTGCCAGACCAAAGAAATGGTTCCACTCAAGTCTGGTGATCCAATGCATTGACTGATAGTACTCAAGTCTGGTGAGCCAATGTGTTGACTGGAATTACAGGAGAATGGACAGGGGGTTACTCATAGGCACATGGATGTCTCAAAGCTGAGTCCCGGCAGGTCCCTGCACTGACTTGCAGTCAGCTCCCGGGGTCCCTTCCCCAGCTTTTATCCCGGTTATACAACCTTTGGGACGGGGCCCTGAGATTCTTGAAGGTTCCCGAAGTTTCCCAGACTTGTGAGTTTGCCTTGTTTCTGGAAATAAATTTCACTGGCTTCAATTCAGAAGAAACAGCGACACAATGGTGTTTGTGTTGCTGTGTGAGGGACAGAGGTTAGAGGTCAGACTGCTTGGCTTGGAGTCTGGTTTCTGCCAGGAACTGAGAGGCCTTGACAGATGTCTTCTCCTCTGGAGCCTCCTTCCCTTCACCTGTGGACTGGGGGCGCTAACGACGGGACTCATCCTACACATGAATGGAAAGCTATAGGCGAGAAATGCCGGACGTAGGGCACAGTGGAAGAACTTAGTTCAGACACGAGGTCACTGACACCACAAGGTTGATGCCACATTAGAAGGAAGAGCAGTTCTTAGCTGTCCCCCCACAAAGAATATGGTTCTTACAGAGGTGTGGGATCATCAGGTCTGAGGAAGTGGAGACCCTCACCTGACTTCCTATGGAGCCCTCAGTGCAGAGGAAGCTTCGGGAAGATCTGCTCACCTCTGAGCAGGGCTTTACCTGGTCCCTTTCCAGCTGGGAAGGGTCAACAGAAGGCCAGCCTCTGCCCTGTTGAGTGGCAATTTCCTTTGCAGGGAAGGAGACTGCTATGTGAAACATTGGCGCTCACTGTCTTAAGCTCCCAGCTCCCGTCCTACCTGCAAACCAAACCCAGGCCCTTACCTGATTTGGTGGCTGACTAAGGACGTGTTGTTTTTATGTGCTGACCCCAATTATCCGTGATGATTAGTGTGTTTCCTTAGTAAGCACCTGCTGTGCGCACTAGTCCACAAGTCAATACACAGATGAGGATCGGTGACCTGGAAAATGACTTACTACTGTGGGATGGTGGCTTCCATAAGCTCTGCCCTTGACAAGACCTGCTTTTTCCTTTTTTTAACTAATTAGCTCTAATTACCGTATATGAACGTGTCTATCAGTGACTGATACCTTTAAGAATCCACTTCAGCAGTGAGCGCTCCAAAGGCCTTAGCTTAGCTTTCCCCAGTTTTTAGTTTGTTGTTGTTTAATGTGAGCACTAGGAAAATACAACAGAAGTCTTCAGTTCTGGTGCTGGGGAAGGGGGAGGGCAGGTTTTGTAAGACCTGGGTCCTCATCTCTAGTCTGGGTGGGTCGCGTGATGCTGGGTGCTGCCTTGACCGCATGGATCCAGAAGCTTGGTGCTCTCCTTCTGAGCAGCCCAGATTTAATGCCCTCCTCCTGGGGTGTGGCGGGATAGGAGTCGGGTGAATGTGCTCAGGTGATCCCGAGAGAAGCAAAATGGATGCTGGTGTCCTTGCTTTGGTGTCCAAAGCTTAGCACAGTGGAGGCTTCCTGTACAACAGGAGACTCTTTAAAAATTACATTTAGGGGTGTGTGTGTGTGTGTGTGTGTGTGTGTGTAAAGACAGCTCACAAAAGTCAGTTCTTGCCTTCCACCAGGTGGGTCTCTGGGACTGAACTCAGGTGTCAGCTTTGGCAGCAGGTGCCTTTACCCACCAAGCTGGCTCTGTAGCAGGGATTTTTTTTTTTTTTTAATTGTCTTCCCTCAACCAGGCTGGGCAGAAGACAAGCTTAGTGCCATACTCATGTACCTTTGCTCACGGGCTGCATTTCTGCGTGTCAGCCACATGAACAGGGCCTTGGCTGGCTTCCTGTTTCCCAGAGTCCATCATTTAGCTCTGCAGCTGTTTTATGCCCTCCTCTCCATCCCACGGTGTGATCAGCTCTCGTAATATTGGCAGCAATCTCACTGAGGTTCTAATTGAGGGATGTGTGACACATCTCAGGGCCAGAGTCCGATTTTAACTTTTGTTCCGATATCTTATTATCTATGGGGTCAAGGGAAAATTGGAAATTCATTAATGCAACATATTCAGTGTAGCAAAATTCAAGGCAACCAAGTGAGTGAGGTCCTTCCGGCTGGCCTGTGGACTAGACAACGTTCTGTGATGGTGTGTTCTTTCGTATTACCAACGCTGCGGAGCTCTGCCACCTGGACTGTAATAAATTGATCACATTTCCCTTAATGACAGGCCTAATGAACTGTTCTCTTGACTGGGTCCCACAGCCTCCTGTCGTTCTAATGCCTATACTGCCGCCCAGTGGCTGCCCTGCCCAATTACACGTTTGCTCATAAGAGTCAACTCTCACTTTGGCTTAAACTCAAGAGGCAAACCCAAATCTCAGCCCAACCTATGGGAGTCATCTTCTTACTATTTCTGTTTCATTCAGGTAGATGTCACATTTGCCAGTGAGGTGGATGCCAGCCACATGACTCTAGTCCACCAGACCATCTTCACAAAGACAACTGCACTCTGTGTGTGTGTGTGTGTGTGTGTGTGTGTGTGCATGAATTTTATTAGTAATTTATTATTGAATTGTCTCTTATATTTGGCAAACTTAACCTCACTTACCTTGATAATGCAGATTTTATTTCACTCCTGAATCACCAGTTCTGATTTTGATCAGGTAATTGTTTAACAGCATCTTATTTGGGCCAAACCCTATGGACTAGGCTTCTATAATCTGCTAGACCTTGCCTCCTTTAAAGAAAAAACATTTTGGGCCGGAGAGCACTTGCTGCTTTTGCAGAGGACCCAGGTTCAATTCCCAGCATCCACATGGAGGTTCACAAGAATCTGTAACTCCAGTTCCAGGGAATCTGATGCCCTCTTCTGACCTCTGCAGACACCAGACACACATGATGTTCATACATATTTGCAGGCAGAAACACTCATGCATATGACGTTAAATAAATCTAAATTAAAAACAAAAAATAACTCAAGTTCTATTTTGCCATGGGCGTTATAGACCTTTGGAATTTAAGTAATAAGAAGCAAGTGCTTTCTTTTAGAATGGTTCATTTGGTTTCCTGCTGTTATGTTTGAGCCAGTCACATCTCCTCTCAGACACTTGGTTGCTTCATTCATAAGTTCGGGACGTTCTCCGTGACTCTCAAGATTGCTGCAGATAATTAACTGAGATGAAATGTGAAAGTCTTTTGCCCACACTAACCTGCAAATGTGCTTCTAGCTCCAGTGTTGCTGAAGAAGATCCAGGCCGAGATGGCTCCCGACCACTCTGGAAATGTGAAGCTGAGCTGCCAGTTTGCGGAAATTCACGAAGATTCTACCATCTGGTGGACAAAAGATTCGAAGTCAATAGCCCAGGTCAAGAGAAGGTGGGACACTTGTCCTCCCCGACTTTCCACACTTACTGTTTGTCTGTTTCTTACTGTGACTGTCAAGGAAAATGATAAGAGGAAATGAGAGGCAAGTTGAAGCAGAGATTCCATATCCAACATCTGTTATGGTTTGGATATGAAGTACATCCCCCCCTCCCCGCCCCAGGCTCATGAGCTAAAGGCTTGATTGACAGATGATGGGCTTTGGGGAACCAATTAGAACATGAGTGCTCTGACTTCACTGGCCGATCCGCTGATGGCTTCACAACTTGATGGCATTACTGGGAGGTGCTGGAAACTAGGATATGAGGCTTATTTGAAGCAGGTTATCTGGGGTGTACCTTTGAAGGGTGTGTCTCATCTGTGGCTCTCATCTGTCTGTTTCCTGGATGCTACCAAGTGAGAACTTTTATCTTCCATGTCCTTCTTCCATGAAATAGGCCTAGAAACATGGTGTCAACTGGCTATGGATGAAACCTTGAGTCAGAAAGAAGTCTTTCCTCACTTTAAATAGTCTACGCCAGATATTTCTGTCCCAGTGAAGAAAGGCTAACACGATATTCAAGAGGAAGAGTGGAGCCCAGCTGTCCAGACAGGGAACATGGTGGCTGGTTTTTGCTTCAGCTCTGCTGCCTTTGAGTTGTGTATTCCTAGGAGCTGACAGACTGGTTACAGTTTTTAAAGTCAGGATACATACAGAATAATGTTCTAGTTTGAAGCTCTATGGGCCTATGGATGTATACAAAACACTGGAACTCTTACTTATGGGTGCTTTCTGATTCATTGCTCCCCATTAATCTAACAAAGATCAAACAGAGCTAAGGAGAATCAATAGAGGGGAAAAGCCACAAGGTCCCAGAAAAATAATGCTTTTGAGGAAGACAAACAGCCTCCCTTAAGATAGAGCATATTATACCCGTGTACTTAAGATGTCACAGGAATCAGAGTAGGAGGTGAGTGTGAGGATCATTGCCCAAACACCTGATATAAGTCAAGCCCACTCAGCTCCCTAAATCAGCCCCGGTAATGAATAAATGCTTGTTCAAAAAAAAAAAAACAAAAAAACAAAAAAACAAAAAAAAAACTAGTGAAGTCCAGGTTCACCTGGCTGGCAAGTCCTTGAAATAACTCAATGGAGATCAGCATAATTTATGCAGCTCCCAGAAACTTCTTTCTGCCAGAGAGGCCTCGGGTCAGCTCCCCAAGTCCTTGGACTTACTCCTATCCCTTTGATCCCAACAGAAATAGGCTGAAAAGGTAGAAAATATAAACCCCTATAGCCAATCAAATACTCATGCTTGGCATGAGTGTCTGGAAATTATTTCTCGAATGTTCCCATTACCCTGCCTGTCTTGTGCATGACTTAAAAACAATTAAAATAGCAAAGAAGTGCTTTGATTTTCAAATCATGGCAGCTCCCTAGAGCTTTATTTTTAAATTACTCATTATTGATTTTAATTCTTTTCTGAAACTGTCAGTCAAGAATAATGATCCGGCACTTCCAGCAATTTTTAATGAACTATTCCTGTTCTAGGCTCGGATTAGTGTTTGCACTATCCAGGTCTTTTTGCATATAAGGAATATTTCCAAAAACCCAACCTCCCTCTAGGGAGCACACGTCACTAGGGAGCACACATCACTAGTAAGCATTCAAGGCCTTTAAAGTCTTGGTAACGTTTCTCTGTTTCTTCTTGGAAATGGCTTTGTTAGAACAATTTGCTTTGTTGCTTGAGAAAGTTTCCAAGTCACAACTCCCTTGTCCGTAGATCATATGCATGATTTCAGGTGGGTTTTCAAATGCTTGTTAGTTCCTCTCACCCCTCACTTCCAGTGGAGTGCTTTATTTTTATATGTCCCTACCCGAAGCAGCTCAGTGCCTTGCGTCAGCTGGCTCTCTATCCTTCTAGTGAAATAACCCGAGATAACTAACTCATAGCGGGGCTTATTTTCTCACCATTTTAGAGGTTCCATCTAAGACTTAGCAGACCTATCACTCTGGGTCTGGGATGGGGGTTCCAGATGCCAATGAGAGGGGCCTGTGTGAGAGTGAAATGCTGACGTCATAGCTAGGAGTACAAGCCTGAGAGCCACAGTCCCCCTGGAGGACATGTCCTCAATAACTTAAAAACCAATTTCTACGCCTTACCTCCTAAAGGACCCACTAGTACCACCCTGGGGACAAATTTTTAGCATGTGCACTTTGTGGGGGACATTCACCACCCAAACTATAGCACTTGCAAAGGTATAGATTTCAAAGAGTTGAACTCTCTCAGAGGTGACCTGAACCTGTAGCAAAGGTATTAAACTCACCACACGGGAAGGGAATAAATAAGATGATAAAACTGCTCAAATGGGCATCTGAAGAACGAAGATGTAAATAGCCAATAAGGCAAAGAGATATATAAAATGTATTTTCAAATAAATATAAAACAAGCTTATGTTTTACAGGAACTAAACTTGGGAGTTACCTTTTCTTCTGCAAAGAAACCTTCAAGTCAATACATGACTCAAAACTGTCTGGATGGATCATTTTATTGTTTGTTTTTGTTTTATGAGAAGGGATCTCACTAGTTGCCCAGGCTAGCCCTGAACTTGTAGTCCTCTTGTTTCAACCTCCTTCGTAGTTGACAGTACAGGCATGTGCCACTGCCAGAGCTGGATGTGTTCTATTTTAAATAAGAAAAAGCAAGGGCAAGCGTAGGGGCAATCTCCTATAAGTAAAGTAACCTTGTGGTGAGCCTACCAGAGACACGCAATCACCTCTGTCCAAGTTTTAGGTAATTTCCTTAACAGGCTACAGTTTGGAAGTTTCTTGTGACCAGGGCAAGACTTGTAAACCCTGGAGACACCACAAAAAAAGAAGCATGCACTGTGTGTGTGTGTGTGTGTGTGTGTGTGTGTGTGTGTGTGAGTGAGTGATGTGTCTTGAATGTCATGAGATTTTGAAGGAAGCGTTGTGCACAGGGAGTAGTCCAGCTGATTGCTGGGCAAGGTCTTACTGCTGGACTCCAGACAACAATGAGCTGGATGCTGCTGAAGGTACATCCCCGTCAAATGATCATGGGGAGGGAAAAGCGAGGACTGTTCAACCCAGCTTGGGTGCTGAGTGGATGCTGCCAGCTGCCCCTGGGTCCTTGGGAATGAGGTTGGGTAATTTCCGAGGAGTCTCTGGGTTAGGCTTCTCTCCTTCCAGCCAGTTTCACCTTTGGCTGTGTTCTTCTGGTCACACTCTTGGTATAGACGTCTTTGACATTTGTTTTCAGAGCTGAGCATCTTCTGTTCAGCCTTGGCTGCATGTAGCCCTGATGTCCTAAAGACAGAGAAATTCCTTCCCTATAGAGTATAGGATAAGGACTCAGATTTCCACTGTGGCTCAAAAGATACAAGATCCTTTTTTACTTTCCATAGTGACATTGCCATATCTCCTCTGGGTTAATGACTGCTTTTCTTCCATATCACTGAATCCCCATGACTAAACACATGACTGCCCTCTTGGAACACAAAGAAGTGGTTTTCCTTCATGGAGGAAGTCCATTGACACAAACAAACCCCACCTTCATGACTCACATCCAAGGTGAGGCCTTTTGCTAGAGACTCGAATGCCTGGTGTCTGCTACTCCCCATATTCCAGTTAATAAGAGGCCTTGCTCCTTCTGGGTTCACACACTGGAAGCTGAGGGTGCAGCTAAGTAATGTGTCCAAGATCCACCACACGATTGGAATCCAGGCCCTTCTGACGTCTCAGCATTTTTTTCCCAGAAGGAACTGGGGCAATGAGAGAAGGCAGCAAGTCAGATGAGATCTTCCTGAATCTGGACCAAGAACCAGAGAATTCTTGAGCTTCAGGGATGATGTTCATGGGACAATTTTCTTGAATTTAGTCCCAGCCGTTTAGGGGGATCTTAACTACCCCTTTCCATGAGTATTGTTGTGCTGGTCTATACATCCCTAGAGAGGGAGTCCCCACCACTCTCTAGGACTCCTCTGTATTTACTCTGCCAGGAAATGCTCCCCTTAGATATGGACCTGTTCCTGTCTAGTCTTAATCTTCTTCAGGTTTCGTTCAAAGTCCCAAACAGAGGAGAAAGTGCTCTGATTTGGTGGACCTTGGTTTCAACCACTGGTCTATTCCTGGCAGTATAAATCAAGGAGTTGACATCTATCGAAGAAACAACCAACAACAAAGCCTTATGTTGAGAGAACAACTGAGACAGACCTCGATGAGGGGATGCTTGTGGTCAAACTATGAGGCAAACCCAAACGGAAGTGCACACTGTTTGCAATCCTCAGGTGAGGACGCAACTACAACAGTGTTTTAGTACAGTTTTGCAGCAAAGTACATTGTTTTCAATTTTCGAATAAAGACCGCAGCTCTAACCATTGACATAATTATCTCCGACTTAAGGTCAGGGATCAGAAGTTACTTGGGAAGCCAGCCTAAGGTCCAGCTCCAATCTTTTAGTGTCTCAGTTCCCTCATCATCTGTGGACTGTCAGCAGTGATTGTTGGTCTCTTACGCTGTTCTGAGGATGACATGAAGATGATTTTTCATTTGCCTGATACTTAGCAAGAACAATACATTAGCTGTCACCATCATTATCATCATCATCATCATCATCATCATGGTCATCATGGTCATCATCGTCATCATGCTCTTTATCCACCACACCATCAGTTTTTGTATTCATAGTAATTAGTAATTAGTATTGGGCAGGTGGATGGAGAGACAGACACAGTCACTAAAGTGTAATTATTTAAAAGTGCCCCGTGTGGTGATATATTGTGTACCCCAATAAAGCTTATTTGAGGATCAGAGGACAAAGCCAGCCACTAGATTAGACATGAGGCCAGACAGTGTTGGCACACACCCTTAATCCTATCACTTGGGAGGCAGAGATCTGTCTGGATCTCTGTGAGTTCAAGGCCACACTGGAAACAGCCAGGCAGTGGTAGCACACACCTTTAATTGCAGGATTTGAGATCTCATGCCTTTGCTTAGAAAGTACACATGCCTTCAATCCCAGGAAGTGACATGGCTGGGTGGAGAATGGTATATAAGGCATGAGGAGACAGGAACTGAGCAGCAGTTCAACTGAGACCCTCAGGGGTGAGGACTCAGAGGCTTTTAGTCTGAGGATTCCTGGAAACAGGATCGGCTGAGGAGTTGATGAGGCGAGGTGGGCTGTGGCTTGTTCTATTTCTCTGATCTTTCAGCTTTCACCCTAATATCTGGCCCCGGGTTTTTTTTTTTTTAAATTAATAAGACCATTTAGCAATTTGTGTTATAGGCCTGAACATATTTGAAGGGAGACTGAGGCAAGAGGATTGCTTGGGGCCTGGAATTCGAGACCAACATTGTGAGATCCCCATCTCAAAACAAAATCACCTACCAAGTGGGAGCCCTCAGTTCTGAATCCTCATGTAAAGCTAGGAGCCATTTTCTTCTGCTTTTTTTTTTTTTATTGTATCTGTGTTTAGACTTGGAATTAGAGTCAATGATTTCTCTTATACACAGGATACCTGGATGATCAACCTAAGTCAGGTGAACTCTGAGCTATCTATGCTAACAGCAGCTCCCAGATTTTAGCATTCCAGCTCCTGCCTTTCCTGCTGTCCACCCTCCAGAACATTTCTGCGTATTCATGTTGTGTGTTGGAGTAAGAATATTAAACTGAAACCAGGCAGTGGTGGTGCACACTTTCAATCCTAGCATTTGGGAGGCAGAGGCAGGCGGATCTCTGTAAGTTTGAGGCCAGCATGGTCTACAAAGTGAGTTCCAGGACAGCCAAGATATTACATAGAGAAACCCTATCTCACACAAAAACAAAACAAAACAAAAAAACAGAAAAAGAAAATGAAAGAAAGGAAGGAAGGCAGGCAGGCAGGCAAGAACATTAAACTGCTAGGCAGTGATCCTCTCTATGTGTAAATACATTGTTTAATTAGCTGATTGGGGGAGTCGAGTCTATCAGCCAGCCCATTGGCTGAAAGCACCGGGCAGGAAGACGTTAAATCCTTCCTTCTCGAGAGCATTAGAACTTCAGAATGACGAAGCATGTGAATGTTAATGTCCCCTATTCCAGCGCAGGGGACAACTCCAGTGTTTCCTTGGCCATCGTCCAAGCTGGTCAGAAGGACCAGGGCCTCTATTACTGCTGCCTCAAGAACAGTTATGGAAAAGTCACTGCTGAGTTTAACCTCACAGCTGAAGGTAAACCTCGGCTTCTTCTCGGCTGCTCGTCAAAGCCCCGGGCCCCCGCCAGCTCAGAGGGACACCCATCCTGACTCCCATCTCTTTGTTTCCTTCTAGTTCTCAAACAGCTTTCAAGTCGCACGGAATACCGAGGTAAGTGACGTGAGCCCGCCTGTCAGAGAGTGGGTTCCCCACCAAAACACAAACCTGCTCCTTGAAGAACACTCATTGTTCGTGCACTCTTCCAACCAAGTGGAGCATCTTTCCAGAAGGGCTGCTGAAGTGCATGATAACTCGGGATCCGTTTCCATGGGTCTGGGAGGGCCATTCTCCCAGTTAGAATTTCAGGAGATTACAAATACCTAGGAGTGTATTGTTTGTGGAAAAGATTGAACAGTAGCCATGCAGTTTGGGGAAACAGTGCAGGGAAGTTTGGACTTGAATTTTTCCTTTAGGCATAAGCCTTCCTTGTATGGAACTTTCTCGCCATTGATGCTTACATTTTGATTCTTCAATTTTCTTTTCAGTTTGCCTAGCTAAGCAGAATATAACCTTGTTTGGTTGCATTCTAATGAAAAATGAAAGATGTGTTTTGGAGCTGTCTTTTAGTACTTCTGGTGTTCTGTAGTCTAATAGCTGCTCCTGAATATCCATGAAGCTAGCTGGTAGGCCATGCACTGAGTTTCCACAGCCTGGGGCAGTCTGAGCTTGCCACGCCATGTATTATTCGTGCTAGGAAAATGACCTGTCGACCTGCACCCACCTACCTTTACCCATTGTGCTAGGAGAGTGGGCAGGCTCTCGTCTATACAGTCTTTCAATTCTTGTGATCTAAATCACCCCCACACAATCACTTTTTGACAAGATGTGATGCTGGCGAGAACTGCCCATAGCAGCAAGGCAGCTCCACACACCCCTGCAGACAGTCCTGCATCGCCACAAGCTCAGGCAACCTCTGCCACAGCATAGCACCATTGACCGATTTCAGAGGAGATGAGCATTGATGGTTATATTGGATGAGCATCTGGAAGATGTGCTGTATGATATTTACAGCCAAGAAAATATCTGAGCCCTCTGGAAAGCAAGACAATGGAGAGAATCAGGATATTCTAATGGCTAGCACACAGAAAACAACAGAGATTGCTGGGCGTGGTGGTTGTATCTGTGACCCCAGTTCTGGTGCGTGAGGGGGTGTGTGTGTGTGTGTGTGTGTGTGTGTGTGTGTGTGTGTGTGTGTCTGCCTCTGTGCATTCAGGCCAGAGGCTGCCAATGGGTGTCTTACTCTACTGCTCTCCACTAGTGTTTTGAAACAGGACTTCTCACAAACCGTTTCTGCCAGGCTGGCTGGCAAACCCCAGTGGGTCTATCTCCACCAGGCCACCCCTCCCCATGCTAGGATTACAGGCACACAGCACTTTGCTCAGGTTTTTTTGTTTTTGTTTTTGTTTTTAATGTGGGTTCTGGGAATCGAAATTCAGGTCACGCTTTGGCAGCGAACACGTCACCCACCGTCTGTTTCTCCTGTCCCGTGGGCTGCTCTTAAAGCTGTGGTTTGAAAATACTCCAAGAAGAGAAAGATATTCCTGTATAAAATTGTGAAATGGGATTTTCACATGCCCATGATTTATAGCTTCTTGTAAATACTCAGAAAGATTTCAGTTTTTACAGCTTTGAAGAACAGAAAAGTATTTTTAAAAATGTAAACATTTTAAAATGTCAGGTGTGGGAGTACATGCCTTTAATCTCGGCACGCAGGAGGCAGACAGATCCCTGGTGCATTCAAAGCCAGCCTGGTTGACACAAGAAGTTTCAGGCCAGTCAAAGCTACACAGTAAAATCCTGTCCAAACATAAACAAAAATCTAAATAGTCCTATTTTATTGAAAGCTATCTATTTTGTTCACTTAACAAATAAGTCTGATTTGATCATCTCTAGTTTAGGTCAATTTTGGATTGGCTCAATCCACATCATGAAACTCAGAAAATAATCTATTGCTCTTTTATGAAAAATCCAAAATGATTCTACTTTCTAAAAGTTCCTCTTTGATGAAAATTCGTTTGACTCGTGCATTAGTTACTTTCCTATTGCTGTGATAAAACATGACTAAAGCAAGTTATAAAAGGAAGTGTTTGATTATGGTTCCAGAGGGTTAGTGTCCACGATAGCAGAGTGAAGGTGTGGCAGGAGGCAGCTGGAGCTGCAGCTGAGAGCTCACATCTTACAAACAGTAGACAGACAGTACCCTGGGAATGATCTGCGGTTTTTGAAGCCTGGGAGCCCACCTCTATGTCATACCACAAAAGAGGCCACACCTCCTAATCCTTCCCAAACAGCTCCACCAACTGAGACCTAGGTAGTCAAACAGATGAACCCATAGGGGCCACTCTTATTCAAAGCACTACCACTCTTGCCTACCGTGAGTGTGTGTGTGTTCCTTTCTTAGTGGAGTCAGTGTCACCCAGATGAGGGATTTTACTGTTCTTGTATATAAACATTGACATACATAGGGTACGTGAATAATATTGTGTGTGGATATATATATGTATATATTAGTATAATATATATATTCTAATATTTGTATCTATACACTTAGAGGTGAAATGGCTAGAAAGAAAACCCCAGAGCCCCTGGGGAGCACTGATAAACAAATGAATAGGATGCTGTCGGATCTCAGTGGTGCTCCCCTCCCCTGCTACACCCATCTTTTAGTCTTGCTTTTGGTTACTCTGCCTGTCTCTGCTTTTGTTTTCTAGATATGCCAAGGTCTTTCCTGGCCTCCCCAGCTTTGCTCCAACCAACCTTCCCTTGCACGGCCCTCTGTCTGCTCTTCTCACACTCTCCTTCAATGACCTCTGTCCTCTGCACTCCCTGCCACCACTCCTGTGAACTATGCCTCTGTTGGGCACTAAGCATGATCCGTCCCTCTGGGTTCTACAGGTCCCCTTCACCTTTATCCTTAAAAAGGGATAGTAGTTAAGTCACAGACCAGGACTGGAGAGATGAGCCTGCTCACTGAAAGCTGTACTATGTTTTAGGATGTGAAGAGATCGAATTCAGCCAGCTCATCTTCAAGGAGGACGTCTTCAATGACAGCTACTTCGGGGACCACCTACGTGGCCAGATCTCCACGGAGGAGCTTCACTTTGGGGAAGGGGTGCACCGCAAAGCTTTCCGCAGCACGGTGATGCAGGGCCTCATGCCCGTCTTCCAGCCCGGCCACGCATGCGTGCTCAAGGTGCACAATGCTGTTGCCCATGGGACCAGAAACAATGATGAACTTGTGCAGAGGAACTACAAGCTCGCTGCCCAGGTGGGTGAGTGAGCCCAAGGGGGTCTCTTTGTGTGTGAGAACAACGTATAACATGAGGTGAAAATGGGACTCAGGTTTGAGAGGAGTATTTCCGCAAGGGCGTTCGGCTTCTTCAGGGTGCGGATTAAGGCTGAATGTTTGGGGGACTTGACTTCTCGGTTTTCATGAGGAATTGGGCTTAGCTCAGGGATAACTTTCCTCTTGTCATCGGGGTCCAGTGGGCTGTGGTCATGTTGGTCCCTGAGGATATGAATCCAACTGGACAAGGGGTGATATAGAAGAAGTGTTTCTAAGTGACAGTAGATTCTGGGATCCCCGAGGACAGATAAAACCAGCATTAGTCTGTGAAGAAGAGGGAGAGAATGCTCAGAAGGGTCAGGATATTCGCCATATTTCTTGCTTTTCTGGGTTTATTCAAAGTCTGCCTATAAAGTCTAAGGAAAGATTGAGTGAAATGTCTAGCTAAATTTCCTCTCTCTAAAAAGGAGCTTCGGAATGAGATAAAAAGGGGTAGGAAGAAAGGAGATCAAGGGGCAAAGAACACTAACTTATTCCTTCCTGTGCCTTGACCCCTGTGGTTCACCTTGACCCCTGAGGTTCACCTTGACCCCTATGGTTCACCTTGACCCCTGTGGTTCACCTTGACCCCTGCGGTTCACCTTGACCCCTGCGGTTCACCTTGACCCCTGCGGTTCACCTTGACCCCTGCGGTTCACCTTGACCCCTGCGGTTCACCTTGACACCAGCAGTAGCTAAGCTGATAGGTTTAGGTCTAGAACTTTCCCAATGTGCCCCTTTAAAATGTTACCCACGGAATTGGTAGACAGGATTGGGTGAAGCTCTCGTGTATCATCAACCATTGACCACCCATGGTCCTGTCGGGCACAGAAATGTCCCGTGGTGCTGTGTGCTGATAAGAGCAGTTCCTACACTCCATGTGAGACAGTTTTCCACTTGTGTTGACTTCACCCCAGAAGCCAACCTATTCTCTTCTTCTCCCCTTCTTCCCTGCCCTCCTCCCCCTTTCTATCCTCTCAAGTACACCCATCATGGGAAGTCCCCACAGCATCCTGACTCCTGGGTAAAAAACAGAATCCATTTGGCTTTTCCTAAGGAACAGTCTTACCAAATGTTCACTGTTTACTATTCAAATTCCACCTCTGAAAAGGAATCGGGGAGGATCCTGGGGAAAACCAGGAATGCCCTTACTAACCATTGTCTGACATCATGCCAAAGAGCCAGTTCCCTTAGGTCAGGGACAACCTTCCTCCATGCTGGTTCTAGAAGTATAGTTCCCAGACACTTGGCCCGACAGGCCATTACCCGAACGTGGCTTGGGTAAAGAGCCCTTTGTAACTGGTACCACATTGTAATTTTTGTTTCTGGGCTATAGTTCACTGGTGGAACACTTCCCTAACATTCACCAATTCCTGGCAAGGGTCCCTGGCACTGAAAAAAAAGTTGCTTCTGTGATGCCAACTAGATATGATGGGGCCTAGGAATCTATTTATCTGACTAATCTTAGGAACATGTATCATCTTGCTGAGCAATATTCTGAATTCTTCTAATCATTCGGATTTACGATGTATTTGGGTAATACAGGAATGCTACGTTCAAAATACTGCCAGATACTATGCCAAGATCTACGCCGCTGAAGCTCAGCCTCTGGAAGGCTTTGGAGAGGTGCCAGAGTAAGTTTGTTTACTGCCTGTGACTTTCAATGGATGTGGAGGGTCTGGAGGGTAGGAGGATAAGAAGGACCCATGGACAGGTCAAGTGTTGGATTTTGTCTCTCTGATTCTAAACTCTGTGAGGGATCACATAGCTACTGTCCTGTTCTGGTTCGGTCTCCAGAGGTGTAAGAGAATGCCTGGTAGATATTACATCTTTAAATTTAAAACATTTAATTATATGGGGCTGGAGAGATGGCTCAATGGTTAAGAACACTGGCTGCTCTTCCAGAGGACCTGGGTTCAGTTCCACTCACATGGTGGCTCACAACTGTTCTAGGAATTCTGATGCTCTCTTTTGGTCTCTGTAGGCACTGTACACACGGGGTGAACAGGCATACACACATGCAGGCAAAACACCATACAAATGAAAATAAGTTAATTTAAAAATTGTAAATTATCTGCTCATATGTGTGTCTCTGTGTGGGAACGTGCACACGTGAGTGCAGATGCAGAATTCAGAAAGGGCATCTATTCTCCTAGAGCTGGAGTGACAGGTGTTTGTGAGCCACCTGACATGGGTACTGGGAACAAAACTAGAGTCCTCTGCAAGAACACTGAGTACTCTTAACCACTGAGCCATTTCTCCTGTCCCTTGATAAATATTCTTTTTTTTTTTTTCCTGTGCTGCCAGAGGGATGGCTCAGGGTTTAAGTGCACTTGCTGCTCTTCCAGAAACCCAGATTAAATTCCCAGCATCCACGTGGTGCCTCATGACCATCTGTAACTCCAGGTCCAGAGGATCTGATGCCCTCTTCTGGCTTCCACAGGCACTGCATGGATATGATGCTAAGCTATAGGAAGACAAAACACCCCTACACATAGAACACAGACACTATTTTTAAAAAGTTTATTATCATTGTTGCATATGTGTGTGCATGCACAGTGGGGCTTACATGCCACGGCACACGTGTGGAGGTTAGACAAGAGCTCTGTAGTGCTGGCTCTCTCCTTCCACCTTGATGTGGGTTCCAGGGGTTGAACTTAGGTCCCCAGGCTTGTAGAGCAAGACCTGATCAGTCACCTCACCAGCGCCGCTATTCGTTAAGTAAATATATGGGTGAATAGAAGAGTGGATTCTACCATGTGAAATAGATACCATGGGATCTAGAAAACTGGACACACTCCCACTCACAGACTGGCCTTCATCACCTTGTCTAAAGAGTGAACAACAAATACAAGGGAACAAGAGACTATCACAATACAGCTCATAAGCTATGATGACATGGTGGGGAAGACCAGGGACACTGGGGCAGAATCCACCTCCCGTAATCCTCTGGACAGGAATTATACGCTTGATCCACTCATTGCCTAAGTATTTTGAGGCTCAGCCAATTTCTGAGAGCCCGGAGCCTGGTTCATTAGCTGTTTCTATGATAAGGTCATGTTTGCATGCTAAGTAGGAAGAGAAAGGGACATGTCAGGACATTCCGGAAACGGAGGCAGAGCGGCCATTTATACATCAGAGAAAGACAGAGGGAAAGAAGGAAGCAGTTCTCGTCTGCTCCCTGTCACTCAGAAACCCTTCCCCTTGGGTGCTATGATATAGTAGGAAGTCCAGTACTTTCTACCAAGAAGCACTTGATGCGTGTCTAGTACAAGGAGATTCGGCAGCAACTTCAGCAAAACTAATACGCTGCTTTTCCTGTTCAACACTAAGACAGCAGTTGGGATGAGTTCAATTTCATGATGTAGAACTTGCCTGTCCATTGTCTTTCTTGTTCCCTTTCTCCCGCCTCTGTTTTCTTAAGTTTTACCTTAAGGGAGGAAAGGTAGAAACTGTAACATTGTCTTCAGGCAAAAGCTACGTCCTGGCAGTTCCAACAGGCTAGGCTTGGACCCCTGTCCCATTGTGACCAGTGATGGTGAAAATCGGAGAAAGGGGATTGAACTCGTGCTTTGGGAAGAGGAATGGAAAAGGAGTCCCATGACTTCAGGTTCATCCTTGGGATACTGAGAGCTGAAGGTTGAAATCTAAGAAGAGCCAGGCAGTGGTACACGCCTTTAATCTCAGCACTTGGGAGGCAGAGGCAGGGTGGATCTCTGTAAGTTCTGGGCCAGCCTGGTCTACAGCGTGAGTTCCAGGACAGCCAGGGCTACACACAGAGAAACCCTGTCTCACCAAAAAAAATAAAATAATTTAAAAAAAGGAAAAGGAAAGAAAGAAATGTATCGGGAGGCAAGAACTATGCATAACTAAGCAATGTAGAGGGCCAAGTGTATGCATAATTAATCCTCTATCTTCGCTTCTGCAAGGTGCGCCAGGGTTGTTAGTGCCGTCACCCCTGAGGATGTGACCTGGTTCCTGCTGCTGCTCCAGGGTGCAGCCGCATCCTAGCGGATGATTGACCTATCTAGGGTGTGGTCTGTCTTGGGAGGTTTTGCTGTTTCTGGAATCCAGGGATTGGGAGGATGGCTGGTCTCTGTGGCTTCAACCTTGACCTGAGATGAGACAGGTTCGGTAGGCAGGCACTCCTTAAGTGTTTAACATGTCTAGGCAAAATCAAGCAGGACTCTAGCCCAAAAGAAAGGAGTCAGATACAGAATGAAGGCACAGCTGCCAGGCTTCCAGCCTGCTTTTAGTTATCTTGTGGCCCCAGATGGGGAGTCAATGCTTTTATGGTCCTTTTTTTTATTATTACATTTTTATGAAGTGCGTGTGTGTGTGTGTGTGTGTGTGTGTGTGTGTGTGTGTGTGTGTGTATGTGTGTTACAGTGAATGTATAGAGGTCAGAGGACAACATGTAGGAAAGAATTCTCTCCTATGACAGTGAGGGTCCTGGGTATTGCACTCAGGTCATCAGGCTTGGTAGCAAGTGCCTCACCCAGTGAACCATCTCACTGAGCCACATAAGCAGCTTCTAAGTGCCTGTTGTACAAACAAAGCCATGGTGTCCTACTACAAGGGAGACGAGTTTTGTGCAGCTTGTCTCTTGTGCTACTTGGGGACCTTTAAAAGGAAAAGAACACACAATGAATACCAAGATGGGTATCACTCAGAAGGGTGAGTGCAGCTAGGGAGTGGAAGCTTAATTGATTTCATCCATATCCACCAAACAGGACACAGCCCTAAGGACAGATGAGGACATTTTTTCTATCAAAAACTGTTTCTCCTTTCTTACAATAGAAGAATTTGTGACTATATGAGTGATTATAGCATATGAAAAGGTTAGTATTCTCTGAAGGATGTCTAGGCCAGATAATCACAAACCTAAATCTGAGAACTCTACATCAGGGATGAATACATGTGTGCCCTGAGCTGGCCCTGCACACATACACACACACACACACACACACACACACACACACACACACACACCGTGTTTACTTCCAGAAATGGGCCCCTGAAGCTGTTTTCTTTGTAGGAGTTTTAGGGATCTGAAGACAAAACACTCCATACTCCCTGCAGTTTTTGTTTTTGAATTCATGAATACCAATGACATCACATTGTCTATGCAAACGGCTCCAACTGGGCAGAGACCAGGCTAATTGAGATTGTGAGTAATGCCCAGACTTTGTTCTGGCTCCCCAAAGGCTATAGAATTAATAAGAACCCAGACAAACCTTGAGTCCTTTTCTTTGGTGGGTAATTGGCTAGGAGCAGTCTTCAGGAGGTTCCCCGAGTCTTGCAAATGTGACATATTATGATAGACAGACAAAGCCTTGATGAGCAACCTGGTGTTTTTTAGGGATTTGCAGCGGGGCCACGGCTCCAAATATGCCCCCTCCCATCTGACGGCCCCAGATACCTCTTTAACAAGACACAAAGGCTGCCATCCTAAGTTGGCAAAGAATGCTATAAGAGTCTTTCACTGGCTCCTCCTTCCACCTGGAAGGTTCTCTCCTAAGATACCCTCATGTGGGCTCCCAGCTTTCCGCAGGTCTCACTCAAATGTCCTCTCTTAATAAGCAAAGACTTCTGAGTTCCAATAAAATGACAGCTCCTTCCCCCCACACCCTGGTGCAGTATCCTCAACATGGCATTAGACTTCCACCTGACATTGAGCACATGCATTTAGTCACAGCCTGTTACCCCCATTTACATATAAGTTTAATGGGGGGTCAGGAGGGGGGGCGGCAGATGAGTGGAAAAAAGAATAAACAGGAAAGGCCATGGCTGTTTCTGGGTATGGTGGGGGAGAAAGTTTATTGTAGATAAAAGGGAGAATGTCGGCAGGGACAGGGACATCTGGGAGAGTCCAGAGTGGACATGACCCTGAGCTGAGCCATCCGGGAGAGGAGGAGGGGAGGGTAGAGAGGGGAACCAGGTGCAGCAGTCAGGAGGCCAAAGGTACAAAAAGGGGCGGGCGGGTAACCAAAATGTCTGGAATGTATAGGGAAGAGCCTCTGGGGGAGGGGCAGCCCAGCGCCTGGGGAGGTGGGTGGGTAAGGAGCAGGATATGCCAGCTGTACCCTGTAACAGGTAGGCACTGAGGGGTGCTAGGAGAACCTGGCGGCCAGGTCCGCTTTGAGGTGTTAAACAGACACCTCAGCCATTTGTCCCGGGTTTGAAACTTAACAGCAGGGCCTCTGTTATTGATTGATTGATTGATTGATTGATTGATTGGTGTTTGTGAAAGAATATCTGGAACAATGTTAATACACGGAGGCCACTGAAGATGAATGTTTGCTTACTGAATGAAGGATGGATAGGTAAGGGATAGATGGATGGATTGGTGACAGTTACTGATCCAATGGATTACCGAGATAAAATGATAGAGCCTGGCATTGTGGCTCAGGCCTGTAATCTCAGCACTCTGGAGGCTGAGAGAGAAGGAGCTAGAATTGTGGGCTAGTTTAGGCCAGGCTACCTAGTGAGACCTTATTTATTTATTTATTCATTCATTCATTCATTCATTCATTCATTCATTCAGTTATTTATTTAAAAGGGGGAGAGGTGCTGGAGAAATAGCTTGGCAGTTAAGAGCACTGACTGCTCTTCCGAAGGACCTGGGTTCCACTCCCAGTTCACACATGGTGGCTCACAACCTTCTGTAACTCCAGTTCCTGGGGATCTGATACCCTCTTCTGGCCTCATGGGCACCATGCACACATGTGGTGTACATGCATGCAGGCAAAACATCCATACACATAAAATAAATTTTAAAAAGTGGAAGCAAAGCCAAAGCTGGATGTGGTGGTTCATGCTTTTAATCCCAGCACTTGGGAGGCAGGGGCAAGCCAATCTCTGTGAGTTCCAAGCCAGCCTGTTCCATGATAGCAAGTTCCAGACCAGCCAGGGCTGTAGAGACAAGGTCTCAAACAAAACAAAACACAATGATATTAAAAGTAATGATGGAAAGGAGTTTCAAAACCAATTCTAGAAGCAAAGTAGAAATGAGTCTTCTGGTTTCATTAAAATAATAATCGAGAGCACTGCAAAAATATAAAATAAAATATGGGTTGGGTCCTGAATTGACTGTCGTGCCCTGCTGCTCCAGGGGATGGGAATACCCAGACCCTTGTGTTCCCATCTGAGAATGTGACCGTGTGACCATGTCCTCCTCCCTGACAGGATCATCCCTATTTTCCTCATCCATCGGCCCAAGAACAACATCCCTTACGCCACAGTGGGAAGAGGAGCTGATTGGAGAATTCGTGAAGTATTCCATCCCGCGATGGGAAGGAAATCACTTCCTCAGAAGGGACTCGGAGGCTGGTCAGAAGTGCTGTACCTTCCAGCATTGGATATACCAGAAAACCAGTGGCTGCCTCTTGGTCACGGACATGCAGGGTGAGCAGAACGGACCACCCCGGCTCTGGGGATGCTGTGGGCTCTGGAGTGTTCCTAAAGGTAGGAGGATGGAAAGGAAGGGAAGCGAAGAGGAGGAAAGCTGTGCTGGGTACCAGCAAGCATCTTCTCCCCAAGATGCTGTTCATTTCCAATTGGGAATGAAGCTGGGCAATGGATGATTGGCCGAATGAAGTAATAAAATTCATCTCAATAAACTACCAGCCGTGCCTTCCACTATAAAAGGTGGAGGCTGGCTTCATTGTTACACCCCAAAGTTCAGTACATACAGTAGTTCACGTGCACCCCCATGAGTAAGTTGAGATGTAGTATTTACTTCCCAATAAATGAAAGTGTCACTGTAACCTTTAGACCTTGGACTCTTCTGAGGAATTTGCAGTGTGCTTTCCATGTGCAGACAAATTTTAAGGAATATTGCTTCTTATAGGAAGTGGGCGTGTCATAATTAGGGTTCTTCCTGGAACAGACCCCGAGACCAGTATATCTGGGTATCCTCAGGGGGTTGGCTCCAGGACCTCTGGGGATACCCACTTCTCTAGATGCTCAGGCCTCTTGTATAAACATGGCATTGTGTTTCGTGTGTAACCTCTGCCTATTCTTCTACATACTTTGATCCACCTCTAGATGACTTCTAACACCTAATGCAATGTAAATGCTCTCTAAGAGTCATGGGCTACATTGGGTCTGTACATGCTCAATGTAGATTCAATGTTTTTAAAAATATTTTCAGTCCCCACCTTCTTTTAAGTTGGATCTGAGGATACAAAAACCCACCGATGTGGAGGGAAAAACCAGAGAGCTGCAGTCTTGAGTACATACAGCTCACTCTGAGAAAGGAAGCCCAGAAAACAGTGGTAGAAGACCGAGGAAACGCAGGCACTCAGTAGCACATGGGCAAACACTCAGTTTCTACCCGGGGGCAACTGTACTCTGCTGGAAGCCTACACTGAGCACACTTCCCAGAATTCTCTGCCCACGGATTGGGGGAGCAGGAGTGATTAGCTCCCATGTAACACCAGCCAAATACTGCTCATGGTGGGGCATCGATTCCCCTGTACTCAACTCTTGTTACATTGGCAAAACAAAGTTTTCAGGCAAAGTGGTACCCGAAAGGTGGAACCAGGCAGAAAGGACAATGGTGAACTACCTACCCACAGCTTCTGTCTATACATTTCCTTGTCTCTTTTTATTTCCAAATAATGCTGCTGAGAAAAATGTGGACTATGTCATTTGATGACTACAGGGCAGTGTCACATACAAGGTACTAAAACTGTAGTGGGAGCCTCCAGGGTGTCCTTCTTGACAGTGTCACTGTCCCAGCCGTGGGCCTTTGGGCCAATGATATACCTCTCCAGGCTCCAAGTTTTCCATATACCAGTTGTTTTGAGGATTAACCGATATGGTAAGAGGCTTATTGCAGCATTGCTGAGTAATAAATGTTCCCTGTTTTTTTAAAAAAAACTCCTCATTCTGAAGTAATAGACGCATAAGAACTTATAAAAATATAAACCAGGCATGGAGGCACATACCTGTAACCCTAGTGCTTGGAGGTAGAGCAGGAGGGGTCAGTCCAGATGAACCTGGGCTAGAGACTCTGTATTAGTCAGCGTTCTCTAGAGGGACAGAACCAGAGGAAGTAAATATAGGGTTTTATATATATATATATATATATATATATATAATATATATATATATATATATATATATATATAGTAGAATGTGTTAATTCAGCTTGTGTTAGAATAGTACAGTAGTTGTCTCATACCTGAGAGCTGAGAACCCGATGGCTCCTCAGCGCTTGAGACTGGGTGCTCAGCATTCAGAATGGTCCCCCAGTGGCTGACTCCCACTGGAGAGGTCAACAAACCTATAGCAATTGCTGGGTACACAGGGCCCAGGGCCCATGCAGTCCCTGTCTGTTGCCCAAACCCTGGACAATTCCTGAAGCCACTGGCCTTTAGTCCACTTAGAAAAGCCTGGAAACACTGGTTCTGCTCTCAAGGAGAGAAGAGCAGCAACAGGGTGAATCAACTTGGCAGCAAGAGGCCAAGGAGCATAAAGGCAAGTACCTTCCTCCTGCCTCACCCTTTGTGTGAGCTGATAGCAGAAGGTGTGGCCCAGGGTTCGGGTGGGTCATCCCACATCAGTTAAGGCAGTTAGGCCAGGTCTTCAGTTAATGATCCCTACTGAGATGATTCTTTCTGTTTTCCTGTTTTGTTTCTTTGAGACAGGGTTTCTCTGTGTAGTTTAGGAGCCTGCCCTGGAACTCACTCTGTAGACCAGACTGGCCTCGAACTCATAGAGATCTCTCCTGCCTCTGCCTCACAAGTTCTGGGATTACTCAGATGATTCTAATGGCATGTTGACTTTAAAACCATCCATAACGGGAGAGAGAGAGACAGAGACAGAGACAGAGACAAAGAGAGACAGAGAGAGACAGAGAGACAGACAGAGACACACAGAGACAGGCAGAGAGATAGAGACACAGAGAGAAACAAAGACACAGAGATAGACAAAAGACAGACAGACAGACAGAATCTGCAAAAATGTACAGAGCAGTGCCCACATACCCTTTATGGAGCTTTGTTTAATGATCACAGCTCATGTACTGCTGCACATTATCAAAGCTAGAAGGTGAACACTGACCCAGCAGAGTGGCTAGACTCCAGGAATGACTAGATTTCTCCAGCTCTTGCATGTATTCGCTTTTCTATGATTTTCATTTATTCCACACGATAACCCTATGTAGAATATATCCTGCTCCCATTTTACAGATGAAAAAGCTCAGGCATGAGCAGTGGTTTAGCTGCTGCCAATCAGCTAATGATTGTAGAGGGATCCAAGACCCCAACCTACATGTTCAGATTCTGGATATTGCACTTTCTGCACAAGACGACAAACCAACAAATTTGCAGTCGATTCACTCCCCAGGCTTTTCAAGTGTCCCCCGATGTTAAAAGGTTCTGATGTGTGAATATCTTCTACAGGGCTCTGAGGGACTCCTGTGAGTCTGTCCCTTCCCAGGAATGACTTCACACACGCACACGCACACGCTCACGCACACGCACGCACGCACACATTCTGAACAGACAGCTATTCGTTTTATTCAGATTCCAGCTGTACAATTGCTCCCCCTAAGCTGTCACCTTCGGAGTTAATTTTGCATTAAATGTATTTTGGCTACTGAAAAACAGCACCCTGGAGCTTCACGCTCAGCTGGTTTGTCTTCCGGGCACTCGTAAACAACTGCAGTAGAATATTACATCTCTCCGTAGATGATGTGTGTGCTTAGATGTGTTGGCCCAGTGCTTCATAACAGGGTTTATTTACTGTCTGCTGCTTGGAAAAAAAAAAATCTTTTCATTGCCCTGTCACTGTGGTGCCAGCTCACACATCATTCTTTAAGCAATGTCTCGGCTCTGTACACACCACAATTAAAAGTAAAAGAGACAAAACCAAATGCAATTGTCCTCTTCCCTGGGTGCATTTGTTGGTTGATAGAAGTTTGATGGGACTGTAGGTTTGTGGGGGTCAGAGGTGGGTTCGTGACTTGGAGTTAAGACCTGAGACCTGTTGAGACCACTAGGCTTTCTAAGGAGCCATCCCCAAGAGGACCGCAAACTCAGATTCGGAGAATAGACTCCTGCCCTTCCTCCCGTTAGAAACAACCCATAGTCCACTCTCAGCCTCACCTCCGTTTGACAGGTGCCCATCAAATTGAAAGGAATGCCCTCCAGCGATTGTTGAAAACCTTTGCTGAATTGCTGACAAATAATTACAACAAGGGATGAAACTAGACTTCTGGGAAATTCTCCATCTCTGCCTCCCGTTTCCCCAGAGGCACTCTGAGATCACACACACACACACACACACACACACACACACACACACACACACTACATATCCAGCTTCTAGGTGAGTTCTGGGGACTCGGATCAGCCCTCATGCTTGCACACTGAACCATCTCCCCTGACCCCGGCACCCTACTTTTCTAAACCAAAAATGGCAGCTGCCAACCGTGACAGCAAGGGAGGACACTGCCCACGTTCAAGCACCTGCTGCCAAATGACTTTAAAAAATTGAACCTTACTGGAACCTAGAGCTGTGGTGTTTAGACAGGACTTTCCATGGAAAAAGATGTCCAAAGGGGCCTTTGCTATTTGGCGTCTTTTAAAAATGATTGGACTTCCTACAATAAAGTAATGTAGAGCAGGCCTTCATATGCTCGGGTTATTAGTAGCTTTGGAAGAATGAGATGACTCAGCTTTTAAAATGGTCACTGGGATCTCCAAAGTGCCACGTGTAGCTCACAGGTGTGTGTACAAAAGCTGGGCTTATTGCTACTGGGTGACTCAACAGTCTGAATAGCATCATGGCAGCATTATTGCCATACTCTGAGTGGATACTGGTGAACCAGAGCATTCTGCCTTCAGCTTATCTTCCGTGGGCCTTTGGGATGGAGAGCCATGGAACCAGGTTGTCATCCAATCCCATCCCAGAGTTGGTTTTAGAGAGACTCGGAGCCTTCTTCCATATCCCAGACTAGTTTGTCACCTACCTGGACGCTCCATAGCCAAGTTACCTGCTTTGTGGCAGGGATCTCAATGCTTACAGCCCAGCTTACATAGGGCCAGAGTCAGAAATATGTCAGAAGTGTCCAACAGGTCCCCACTGGATTGCGTAGATGGGGTGCACTGAGGTAGGGCAAATGCCCAGAGCCACCATCCTAGAAAGTCAGAAGCAGAAAGAGTACCTGGAGAGAGCCAGAAGATGCTAGAAAGGCCCAGGGACCGCTACACTCTGAGCATGAGAACTGATACTCTTCCTAATTGCTAGCCTGAGCGAGGTTAAGGATGCTGGCTGAGGCTGGGGCAGAGGGCAAGTGGGCAGTCCTTTACTGGAGTGGGATGCTCACCTTCTTCACGCTGGAAGAGCAGGCTGTTTATTTTCCCTTCATCTCTGGCTCCCGAGCTGCTTTCCAGCTGTCCTTTCTGGGAGCACAGTAGCAAAAAGGGTCCTGTGTGCCTGGGGCTTTTTGGGGAGCCAGAGTGGGAGGCTCAGTAGCCATTGTATTGTTTTGGATTTGGTATGTCCCATCACCACCACGGTTCCATGAATGAGGTTATTAAGAGTCTTAAATGGCTGGGCCATGGATTTCAAATGTCACTGTCCCTAGGCCAATGGCTAAAAGGCTACTCATTATTTGTGAATGTTTCATAGCCAACGATAGGAAGCTATCTGAGTAGAAATGAGAAATTACGTATGTGGAGTTTGGCTTTGAGTATGTTACCTTGAACTTGCTTATTGTTGAGATTGACCAAGGCAGTCCATGCCCACGCTTCCTTCTATTTAAGAGTTTCCACTTTCAGTGAGGAACAGGGGACCAGACCTAAGTCCAAGAGACATCATTTCTTGGGAGAAAACTCATGGGGAAAGTGCCAAGTCTCAAATTCATCATCGAGCATCTGAGTCCCTCCTCCATCCTGGGGCAAAAGCTAAGCCTGAAAGAGGCCTGCTCTGGGTCCTGCTGCCCGAGCCACAGGTCTGCCCTCCCCATCATTACCTGCCACAGCAGGGGCAGGTCAGAGGGACTGTAAGTCTCCTGAGGCTCTGGGGGTAGGAACTGGGAGGAAAGTACACATGGATCCAGGAAGGCGATAAACTGTTCCTATCTGGCCTGGGAGAGTTTCTGACCAATCAATCCTTTCTGTGCCTCTCCTAGCAACTCAAACTCCATCTTTGCTCTCTCCTTCTGCAGGTGTGGGAATGAAGTTAACTGACGTTGGCATAGCAACACTAGCCAAAGGGTGAGTAGGGAAAAATGAAGTAGGTATCCTTTCCCATCGGGCTTCCGGCAAACGCGGCTTGGCTCATGCGGACGAGTGGATTTCTTGTCTTTACTGTGGATGACAAATGGCCTTGGGAATGAATTCAATTCAGTTCTTTTACTTACATAAAATATGTATGGACTTTGTTCTCCGAGGGGAACACATTTGCTTCCTAACTTTGAAGCAAACAAGAATGCTTGCAAATGCATTTCCAGACTAACTACGCACAGGAGTGTCGTGGTGAGAAAATTGTCTGGCATTGTTGGGATGGATGTCTTTCAACTCAAATCCCCCAGTTTCTACACTTATCATCATCTATATTGAAAGTGTTTGTTGTTTTGGTTTTTGCAATTGGGAACAATAAGTTTTACATGTATATTTTTAGTTCATTTTCCCTACCCCCCCCCAAAAAAAAATCCTTTGGGTGGTTCATGGGCACGAGAGATTAGTACGGGAGCTCAGAGCCATTCAAACACCCGTGACTGGGTACCTGTCTTTGCTGCTGTTGGATTTGTTCCCCTGGCTGAGTGTAAGGACGCTGGTTTGCTCAGTTGCCCGCTCAGGCAGGTGAGAGAGAGAGAGAGAGAGAGAGAGAGAGAGAGAGAGAGAGAGAGAGAAGGAGGGAGTGTATATGTACACACATCCACGCCACCGTGCACATGTCAAGGTGTGAAACCTATCCTGAATGTGGGAGGTGCCTTTCCAGGCAGATTAAGAAGGAGAACACAAGCTAAACTCCAGCGTTCATCTCTCTGCTTCCTGACCACGGATGCAATGTGGTCAACAGCTCTACTCTTCTTCCACCACTGACCCCAGCAGAGTGCCATGGTGAGCTGGACCCTACACTGTGAGCCAGAATAACTCCTTCCTTCCATAGGTTGCTTTGCTTTTTGCCAAGAATTTTGCTGTAGCCATGAGAAAAGTAATAAAAACCACAGGTTGGATCATGAAGTTGTGATTAGCCCAGGGCCTTCCATTTCCCTTAGAACCGAGGTGCAGTTGAGGTATCTCTTACCCGGTGTCTTCCTTTGGAAACTGGCTCTGTGATGTCAAGCTCTTACCTTGGAACTTCCTCTCACACTCATCCCATGGCACTGAGCCTGATTGCTGTAGGCTTCAGGGCATTTGGTCATGACATTGGGCTTGTAAAAAAAAAAAATGTGTCAGAGAAGCTGTGATGTCCTGGGGGAGGTAGGAGCTTTTGAGAGACTTGGTCCAAATCTGGGCCAGGCCAGTGACCTCTGCTTCTCCTGGTGGCACTGTGGTTCATAGCGCCATGTGCCTTTGTCTGTTGAATGCAATGGCTGGGTAGGGTGTTTCCTCCTGTTGGTGCCATTTTGTGCCCGATGTCCTTAAAAGCCATCCAGTTCAGCATCTGTCCCGGGTGAATGTTCCCATAACCTGTGATGCCCGATTTATGAAGGCCTCTGGTTGTCACAGCAATTTCCCAAATGAGGTCTTCTCTAAAATTCACTGCTGTCCGCAGAACAAGGCAAATTCTATTTCAGTCAGACCTGGTTTGGTTTCCCATCATCCTGGGGTCACTGTGGTCTGCTGAAGATCCATCCCCCTGGCTAATCTACCTCCAGGCCCTGCCACTGGATGGGAGCCCAGTGGGAACTTCCTTCTCCTTACCTCAGCCTGCTGCCAGAAAACAAAAAAAATCTTAGAGCATCACTTCGAGCTGTAGTTCTCAACCTTCCTAATGCTGCCACCCTTTGATACAGTCCCCCATGTTGTGATAACCCCCCAACCATAAAATTATTTTCATTGCTACTTCATAACTGTAAGTTTGCTACTGTTATGAATCGTAATGTAAATATCTGATATGTGACTCCCCCAAGGGGTCGTGACCCACATGTTGAGAACTGCTGACTTAGAAGAACCTTCTACTAAATCAAAGCTGCTCAAGAAGTCCCCAGACCAAACTGAGCACAAGAGCCCGGTGATTTACGACATCTTATGAAGCATGTCAACGGCTTCCAGGAATGGGAGAGCTCCAAATGGCACTACTCCTCCTAATTTAAGAAGAAATCTAAGCCCTCGGTTTTGTCCCCAGCTTTTATGTTACTTTTCTAGCCTGGGACAGCTGCCCAAGGCCCATTAGTAGAGAGGAGAGATGGAGCCAAGGGCAAAATGCTGCCTGTGAAGTGTTACTTATGACCGCTTTCCCACCCAAGGAGAAGTGGGAAAGGAATCCTGCAGAGCTTGAGAGCTCTGAAAGAACACTAGATCGTCTCGTCCAGGTTTTAAAGTTTGCTTTAGGAGTTTGAAGAGAAGTCACACGTTTACAAAGAACTGTATTTTAGGAGCTTGGTTTGGAAAATCGATAAATGGGGAATCTCTCAGAGATTGAGGGGTGTTTGGGCTTCCTTACAAATCCTTATTCTTAGAGTCAATTTTGATGACCACACCCACCACCTAGACTCCCGACTCCTTCCCCCTCCCCCCCCCCCACACTCTGGAGCAGGGCCAGAACCAGCAGTGAACTAGGGAAGGGGAGTGAGGAGGAGGGTCAGTAGCATTCTCTGCATGAAGGAGGGTGCACAGGGGGGGTGTAGGCTAAGCACCCTTGATGTGGAGGGGGAGATCTCAAATGCTAGACAGTAAGATTGATGGAAGAAATGTTCCCCTCAAAGCCAGAGCTGCAAAGGGAGTGAGAACAATGGCAGCCGACTGGGAAGGGGTTCAAGTTCAAAGACACTCTGCAGAGAGGATGAGAAAGAAAGAGGAGAGTGAGCAGCAGACTTTCAGAGTACAAAGCAGGACGTGGGTGAAAAAGGATCCATTGAACCCAGTCTCTTCATTCTGAGTAGGCTTAGCTTATTCGCGATGCAAAGGGAGAGTTGTGTTGTGATGTCTACGGAAGGCTGGTCCCTGGCGGCGCTTGGCTGTAGAGAAGGGCCCTGCCATAAAATGTGGAGCTCTGTGTCGTCTAAAAACATTCCTAGGCTGAAGGGGTGAGGGGGAAAGAGCTGAGTTGGTGAAGGGTTGGCCAGCGTGAGGACTTAGGCTCAATGATAAGAATTCATATGACATATATATGTATATGTCATATACACGGTGTCACAGTCCTCCTGGGTTATCAGTATGATTATGTCCCGAGGTGTCATCTCCCTCCAGACAGACTGGAGATCCTAACTGGCTCTTAGAGGATTACATTTCTGAGTTGAATTCCTCAGCCACCTTGAGTTCTTTGAGAGAGACAAGGAAAGATAACCTGGTAACTGAAGATTTGGAAACTAAACCAAGACCTGCAGGGGTAACAGATTTGTGCTTGTTACCACGGTCCCCTGAAAGCATCTCTCTAGGCAATGGTGGAGGTCCCCCAGGAGAAAGTGGAAGGGTCATGCATGATTTAGCCACTAGAGGGAAGCAGAGGCTACACTCTGTGCTCGCTGGCCTAGATCGAAGACAAAGAGGGGGCTCACCCTGAGCAGATCTTCCAGTCAGTACCTGCTGTGCCCAAATAAGATGGTTATGAGCAGCTACCTAGAACATCTCTCAGTCTGGCTGCCTGCCAGAATGGGCCTTTATACCTTCAGAAGGAAGAATAACCATGCGTAAGGATTCACGGGGTTCTCAGGCATTCCTGATATGGAAACCACATTTAAGAGACTCTCACCACCAAGGACGCTTGGAGGCTTGTGAGGGAGCAGAGATCACTTTACATTTTCTGGCAAGATGACATTATAGCAGTGAGCTGTGTGTGTGTGTGTGTGTGCTTGGATCTCCAGGGCCCAGCAGGGCCAGACAGAACACATCTCTCCACCAGGTAGAAGTAGCATGGTGGTCTTCTGGCCCCTGCCCAGAAATCTTACAAAAAGTAACTCTATCAAAAATAACCTGAGTAGGGAGCCATGGGGATCCTCTTACCCCTGCCTGGACCTCCTCCTTTATCACACCCATGACCATTTGCAGGACCCCAAGGACTCCCCGGTGAGCTCCTTGTCAGTTGTCTGGTCCTATGGCAGATTTTACAGGCAATGTAAAAGGGATCTTTGTCATGGAATCCTGCCATTTTGGGTTGATGTATCTGCTTGCCCTACAAGATGGTAGGTTCCAGAGAAGCCATTCAGCTGCTTAATCCTTCAGTTCTCCCAGTGTCCACCACGTAGCTGGTACCCACCAAAGAAAGAACCCATAAACACGAAGCAATGAATGACTCCGATGGAGTTTCAGATCATGTTTCTAGAATGAAAGACTCCCCAGTGGTCCTTCTGTGTAGAAGATAGCCTGACCAACTAATGAGCAAATAAATCCCAGCTTTATTTTCAGACACACACACACACACACACACACACACACACACACACACACACACCCCTAGGACTTTGTTTTGACCCTTCACCTGCATCCTCAAATTGAGTTCCTTCCCCTTGCAGCCATTTCCTACAAATGAACACTTCCTTCAAAAAACAAGACCAACCTACAAGCACAGATGGCCTCTGGTTTGCTTCTAAAGGGGTTACCAACACAGAGAGGAACTGCTCTTTAGGTTTTTGCCTGTCTCATCCAGTGTTCCTTAAACAATCCCTCGTGTGGCCATAGAAGCTCTGTAGCACAGCCAGACCTGGGGGTGTCTACAGCTTTGGTCTACCAGCCCCTCTCTGGGTGTGTTTGGAGGTGGTAGCTTGTTCAGGGATGATGTGAGCAGAAGATCAGAGAAGCTAGCCATAGTCACCTGCTGATGTTTGTGGGAGTCTAGAAGTCTGCGCCAGCTCTCCGCATGTCTGGAGGAGATAGAGATTCCTCTGAAGCGAGATATCAACCTCACACCATTTCTAACACACAGTGAGTTTTATCTCTCTGTGCAGTGAGGACAAGACTGTTGAAACAGCCTTCAGGTTCCTTCCGTGTGGAATGATATGGTGTGGTTTCGTCATGTTCTTAGCACACAGGTGTCAAGAACCAAGTCTATACTATGTCCTCACTTAAATATAAAGACCTTTCTAAAGCCACATGGGCACGATTGGAGAGTGCTTTGGACTATTAAAAAACTTGTTAGTAGCAGCACTTCAGCCCCTATCCAAACGTGCTGAATCCAGATTACCATTTTAGCAAGTTCCGGATGCAGCTCATACCCACCACTCCCATTAGGGGTGGAGGGGGAAGGAGGGAAGGGAAAGGCATTTGTTAATAGATGCGCTGGATGACGCCCTCTTCAGTCGGTTTGCTGTTCCACTTCTGTATGTTTTGAGTGGCAGGCCAGGTGATATGAAGTTAACTGGGAAATGATTGTAACTGGAGATTAAAAAGCAAAGGTCCAACAAGTAAAATTTAGCACAGCTAAGGTTTCAAAAACTGAAAATATGCCAAAAAAAAAAAAAGGTCTCTAATACAAAGTTCTCTACCCCACTGTGCTAGATTCTTAGGCCACAGATGTAAATGTTTAAATTAACAGGAGTTCATAGCTCTGGAGGCTGGAAGCCTGAAAGGTGTCGGGAGGCGTCTTAGCTTTCTGTTTTTGTTTTTCTGTTGCTGTGATAAAATACTTGGACCAAGGCCACTTAAGGGAGCAGAGGTTTGCTTTGGCTCACAGTTCAAGGGTGTATTCTGTCATGAAAGGAAGCCAAGGGAATGAGTGCTAAAAGGGCTGCTCTCACTTCATGCACAATCAGGATGCAAGCCTAGGGAATGGTACCTCCCATAATGGGCAGTCTTCTGACCTCAATTAGTTTAAAATAACTTCCTACATGCCTGCCCAGAGGCCCCTCTCCCAGGTGATTCTAGATGTCACCAAGTTGACAACCGAGGTTACCTATCACAGCAGGGCTGGTTCCTTCTGGAGTCTGTTTCATGCCTGTCCCCTCCCTTCTGGTGGTTGACCGCAATCCTTGATGGGTTTTGATTTGTAGATGCATCACTAGAACTCTGCCTCGGACATCATTTCTTGTGTGCCTTTGTCTTTTCTCCTCTTCATATGTGAATATCAGTAATGCTGGAATCAAAGACCCGCTCTATTCCAATAGGATCTCATCCTAAGTCGTTAGATCTACAATGGCCATTATTTACAAATAATATTGCACTCTGAGCTTCTTGGATGGACAGACTTTTTCGGTTACTATGCAAATCTGTATGTCTAATCAAGAAAAACAGTGGTGAGTTTCCACAGTGGTTTATGTGCATTGTTCATGTTGGAACAGTGTCACGAAAAGCCTAGGTCAGTAGTGTCCACCAAGCCCGAGGGCAGCAGATGGTGTATGTGGCTTGCAAATCAGCTCACACGCTGAGGACTGTTTCCTATTGCTTGGGTAGATGACAGCTTGGTGAAATTAGACTTGTGTCCTTTGAATACATCTGTGGTTAATTGGTCTAGAAACATACGGATGTTGCTTTATTTTTCTTCCTGGGCAAAAAACCATTTCACGGTAATGGTTGCCAGTTTGAGAGAACAACAGGACAAAGTCCAACATCCTGGTTGAGACAGAGACCAAATTTAGGGAAGGGAAAGATTCTGAATTCTGTAGATACCAGGTGGCTAAACCTAAAACACACATGTGCATCCGGAAAAGCTGTGGAAGGGTTCAGTATTGCCTGAGTCCGACTTCAAAGTGTGCTGTGGTTTGAGTACACCCTCTGGGGGTTTGTGTGCTTGAAGCTTGGTCTCTAGTGAGTAAATCTGTAGAACTGATTGGTTCTACAGTGAGAGGTGAGACCTGGTGGAAGGCAGACCATGGGCAAAGCAACAGGAAAAGATTGATGTTGGTCTTCTGGAATGAGGCGCCATAAACCAAGGCCACAGCACACACTTGGTCCCTTCTGTGCTCGGCCATTTCTCTACCATATGGCAGTGTAGCCAAGGGCTCTCACGAGGACGTTGAGGCCACAGTTAGAACCTTTAGCCACCAGAGTCATGAGCCAAATAAAGTCCTTTTCATTACAAATTACATCTGGGTAGCATTGCGTATTTTGTGATTATAAAAGCAAACAGAAACCCAGCAATGTGATGTGGGAACCCATCTGGGCTAAGATCAAAGAGCCTTGCTGGTAGGGCTGGTATCTGTTTACTTGTTCTTTGAACATTCGTAGTAAAAGCCTCCTCTGGATAGGGATCCTGGACATAAAACATTGTCTGGGGAGAGATGGCCCCCGTGGAGAGATGTGGATATGCACTCCTAATTCTAAAATTGGGATATATTCTCCTAATTCTGAAAAGTGGATATGCACTCCTAATTCTAAAATGTGGATATGCACTCCTAATTCTAAAATGTGGATATATTCTCCTAATTCTGAAAAGTGGATATGCACTCCTAATTCTAAAATGTGGATATGCACTCCTAATTCTAAAATGTGGATATGCATTCCTAATTCTAAAATGTGGATCTGCTCCTCAGGAAGATATAGCGTAGCGACAGGAGCGGAGGATTCATCCTCATGCTGTGGAGAAGGTTCAGAGCGTTCCATGGAGTCTACCCTACAGCATGAGCTTGCAGAACTTGGGTGCTGAGAAACATGTCCCAGAACTGTGCAAGGCTGCCTTTGCTCCCATGCCTGTCTGTGTGTGACACCCTAATGACAGCCAGTCAAATTCTAGTCTCTACTGTGTCTGCACATGCGTACCTTGGGTCGTGTCCCCCAACATACACACACACACACACACACACACACACACACACACACATACACACACATATACATACACACACACACACCACACATACACACACCCCCACCACACCCCCCACACCACACACACACACACACACCCCCCACACTCACATATACCACACCCCACACATACCACACACACACACCACACCGCACACACACACACCACACTCACCCCACACATACAACACACACACAACACACACATACACACACACACAAACACACCACACACATAACACACACACACACACACACACACACACACACACACACTCATGGGGTAGGGATGAGGGATGCTCAGGCAGGCAAGAAGTGCACACAGGCTAGCATCTGACATTTTCTGGAATCTTCTGCAGAAGACAATAGGGATGTAAAGCTGATGTGCTCAGTGGTGGGATTCTCTGCTTCTGCGGCACTCAGTTGCTTCATTTTGGTTGACTTTTTCTTCCGCAAGTACACGTGACCGTTAGAAAGCAGCTGCATCTCAAGAGGAAATAGACTCCTGGAAGCAGAGAGGAGGAGGGGCAAGCTGGAACTGAAGCACACCTGTCAGGATGGGAGTTTCCACACCCCTAAAAGCTTAAGCCCTGGTGTGCATCACCTAGGGAAAACAGCGGAGTCTGACCATCCATGTATCAGGCATGAAAGAGGGCGGAGTTTTGAGTCACATTAGCTATGCAGTGGCATCACACCAGCACTGTGCTCCTCTCTGGCCTTATTAGTGAGAAAGCTTCACACGCTCACACCCTCACACCCAGTTGTGGGTGTGCCATTCATATGTCCACATTCAGGAAAGTGCTATGTTTAGTTTAATCTGCTGTTTTTGTCTTCAAATTCGTACTACTTTTTGAACATCTTTACGTTTGGCACTGGACTCTAAACATCGGGTCAATAGCTCTGTATTGCAGGCTACCTTCATGATTGTACGCTTGTCTGTCATGTACCCGCCAATCTCTGCTTCCTCCTGCTGGAGGGCCTGACCAGTTATAGCAGTGACAGTATCTATAGCTGTGACCACTCACGGCCAGGAACTGGATCTTTACTGTGTGCAGCTAGGCGAATATCACTCATTTTCTCATTTCAGTGGCTCACCCACCCTATAGGGTGGCTGTTCTTCTTCTTCCCATTTGAGAGCTGAGAAAATGGGCAGGTGCCTACAAAGGCTCAGTATCCAGGCTTACTAAGCCAGCAATGAGTTCTTCACCAACATCCATGTCACCGGGTGATTAGACACCTATCTTCCTCTCTAGACAGGAAGTCCGTGGGCCCACGGCTGTGCTGGTTCACTGATGTACCTGTTGCCTCTAGCACAGTACTTGGCTGGGTGCTCTGTGGATTAGCAAAGGAAGAAAGTTGTTAGCACTTTCTACTGCTTGTCTTTCTGTGTGAGAACTCAGTACTGACTCAGGGCAACACAAAAGTGGAACATTAACAAGTACCGAGCAACCACAAGAAAGCACCCAGGCTTGTTTTCACCACCACCCTCTATGTATTGGCTTCCAGTGGCTGGGTGTCAAGGTGAGCCGGTAAGGAGAGTGCTCACCTCCACTCTGTCCTTGTGGAGCCTACAGCCTACTGAGGCCCCAAGTCCTTTGCTAATGATGACAGTGTGTGTGTGTGTGTGTGTGTGTGTGTGTGTGTGTGTGTGCGTGTAGGATGTTGCTTGGCTGGGGAGGTCATTAAAAAGCTCCCTAGGAGAAGCACAAGGAGCTGAGGATGGAGGGTGAGCAGGAATGTGTGGGAGAAGAGAGAAGGGCATCCCATAGAGAGAGCAGTGGTTCTCAACCTTCCCAAGTGCTGTGATCCTTTAGTACAGTTGCAGTGACTCCCCCAATAAAATTATTTCATTGCTACATCATAACTGTAATTTCACTGCTGTTATGAATCATAATGTAAATATCTGATATGTGATCCTGTGGGGAGGTCACGACCCACAGGTTGAGAACCACTGATATAGACAGATTTGTCTGAGCAAATTCTTGGAAGGTACATGCATGGCCTTTCCTGAAGGAGACAGACAGGTCATGGGACTAGAGACATGTCCAGCAGCAGGACTAGGGGAGGGTGAGGAGTTTGCCTTTATCTTAACAGCAGTGACACTTTAAACAGGAGGTGACCTGACTTACTTCACTCGTTACTTTTCTCATCAGTTTGACAAAAATACCTGACTAAAGAAAAAAATAGTTCTGCTCACAGTTTCGGAGGATTCAACCCATAGCTACTTGACCAGAACATCATGGTGGTGGGAGTTACAGTAGAAGAGTGTCTTCATCTCCTATTGGACAAGAAAGAGAGGAATGGATGGGAAAGGACCAAGGAGGGAAGATAGGCAAGGACCTACCTCCATGACCTAGTTCCTCCAGCCAGGTCCCAACTTCCTCTAAAGTTTCCAGAACTTCCCAAAATAGCACCACTAACCAGGCAACCAAGCATTTAGAATATGAGTCTCTTGGAAGAACATTTCCTACCCAAGTCAGAACCCTGACCTTTTGTAGAAGTCAGTCTTGTGAGAGTGTGCAGAATGCCTTGGTGGGAAGGGAACTCGTGGACGTGAGCTGGACTGCATAGGTAGATGTACACATATTGGCTCCAAGCCTTTAGTTGTGGAGATCCAAGTAGCTTCCAAAGACTTTAACTGGGAAATTCAATAGCAATTAAATAAGCTCATGTGTGGTGAGAAGGAGGACCGCTGGAGCATCTCAAGGGAATGCCAATCATGGGGGAATTTATGGCTGCTGAATGCATTCTTCTTGGCTCAGCAACACTTGTAAGGAGTGGAGGTGGAGACTGGAGTCAGCACATGGAACTTGGAATTTGGGTGCAGCTTAATGGAAAGATCTATAGAATCATTTTCCCAGCTACAAAATTAGTATCTGTAGTCTGACTTCCTTGTAAATTCTGCATATGTATGTGTGTGTGTGTGTGTGTGTGTGTGTGTGTGTGTGTGTGTGTACATGTGGGCAGAAGCCAGAGGTTAATATCAGGTGTTCTCCCCTATTGCTCTCCACCTTATATTTTGAGACAGGGTCTCTCCCTGAACCCAGTGCTTCCTGATTGGGTAGACTGGCTGGCTGGCCAGCAAGCTCTGGGGATCCATCTAACTTCACCCGCCCTCCCAGCACTGGAGTTAGAGATGTGTGCTGCCACACATGGCTTTTGACATACATTGTAGGGATCTGAACTCAGGCCCTCACGCTTGTGTGACACGTTCCTTACTGACTGAGTCAAAACCCAGTCCAAAGTGTTGTCAAGTCAACATCAAATCAATGGTTTCCTTTTTTCCCCCTTGTAGTCCTAGGCATTGAAATTAGGGTCCATGCATGCTAGACAAGTGCTCTACCACTGAGCTACATCCCCAACCCTTCAAACAGCTTTCCTGATGAGTCTTGTTCACCCGCAAGTGGAGAGGGACACTTGGAGCCCTGTGCATGTGCCATTTGAGGGGCACACTGACCTGCCATGCTTAGCATGGGAAACCATAGTTACTCAGAATTCAAGTCCTCATTGTCTCAACCCAAAGTAACAGCTCCTGAGAGTCCTTTGTATAGCCAGCTGAAGACAAAAGCCCAGGTTCCTCTCCTCCTGAGGACAGGTAGGAGGTCAAGGGAAGGAGATCTGCCCTCTTAGGAAGACGCAAAGGGCTGCCTTTGCATCTTGGCTTCTGAGTCATCTGGCTTTGTTTCCTTGGGCCTTCCATGTCTCAGATCGAAGTCTTTCGATTACAAATGAAAGGATCTACACTAAATAATATATTCCAGTCCCAAAGTTCTAGTATTCTTTATTCAGAATCTCTGAGTGGGGTATGATAGTATATTAGTTGGTTTTCATGTCACTCCAGCAAAACACACAACAAAACTAGGAGAGAATGGCTTATTCTGGCTCACAGTTAGAGAGTAACCATCCAGGGTGATGGGGAAGAAAAAAGACAGAGCAACTCATCACGGCAGCTGGAATGTGTGGTGTAGGCTATTCACATCATGGCCGACAAGAAGCAGCCTAAGACAGGAAGTGGGAAGGGATAATACATCCATATCTTCCACCTCCCCAGCTTCCAGTGACCTACTTCCTCCAGCTAGGCCCCACCTCCCAAAGTCTCCAGATCCTCCCCAAATAACTCAGTCAGATGAGGATCAAACATTCCAAACATAAGCCCATGGGAGACCTTTCTGACTCAAACCACAGCCACTGGCTTGCAAGTCCAGCCACACTCAGTATTATGGCCAAGAGAAAAGGAGGCCTTCGTCTGTACTACATCTGCCAATGACTCTTGGTTTTTATTGGATTTACACTCTTTTTTTTTTTTTTTTGGTTTTAGTTATTTATTTTTATTTTATGTTAATTGGTGTTTTGCCTACATGTATGCCTGTGTGAGGGTGCCAGATACCCTAGAACCAGAGCTATAGACAGTTGTGAGCTGCCATGTGGGTGCTGGGAATTGAACCTGGGTCCTCTGGAAGAGCAGCCAGTGCTCTTAACCTCTGAGCCATCTCTCCAGCCCCCGCCCCTTTTTCTTTTAATTGTCAACCACGTGGCTGTTGTTACCGAAAACAGGAATAAATGTATTTTCCATGCACCATGAGTTCCTCTTTCAAATATTTCCTTTGAAACTGGTAAAATGTCTTCTTTTTAAAAAACGGTTTCTTTTCACATCCACTTCCAGGTACAAAGGATTCAAGGGCAACTGTTCCATGAGCTTCATCGACCAGTTTAGAGCACTGCACCAGTGTAACAAGTACTGTAAAATGCTGGGGCTGAAATCCCTCCAAAACAACAGCCAGAAGTCGAAGAAAACGAGCATCGGGAAAAGCAGAGTGCAGCAGACAAGCTCGGCGCCAGTGAAGACGTCGGAGCCTGGGACTCCCACAGAAAAGAAAACCTAGCATCCATCCCTCGTCCCTTAGAAACCAGTGACCACCCGCTGGCGGCACACAGGCTTCCAAGTGGACATCTGCCGAGACACAGGGGACAGGAACCTGCAGCTGCAGGGTGTCCCAGTCCTCCCCAGCCCGCGGTCACTCGCAGCCTGCCCAGATGACTTTGGAATGGGTCTTTGTGACTAGCCTTGTAGGGAGACCCGTCGGCTCTATTGTCGATCTCAAAGACAGTCCACTTTGTTGTGGACGCACTAGCGTTTCTACCCACCTCACGTCGTGTGTCTTGTTTGTGTGTTGCACGTGGCTTGTTGTCCACGAGTTCCATGCTGCCTGGCAACCGGCCACCGTCAAAATCCCTCCCGCTTCGTCTCCTCACCTCAGGATGTCTGGACATTTCTGAAATCATGAACGTCAAGTTGCTGTATGAGTGTCACCCATGCTATTGTTGCCGGAGGTGGCTTCCCGGGGGCGAGGCCGTTTCCACGCACTATTCACACAGCCTGGCACAGTGTTCTGTTTCATTAAATTCATATCTAAGCAAAAAGGATAGAAGGTGTTCACTTGTTCATCTGAATCTGTGCTCTTTCCACATTCCTCCGAGATTTTGTAATTTAGAAGTTTCCTAACAGGTCTACCGGAGCACATAACATTTACATCTGTGTTTTCTCATCTTGCAGCTGAGGTTCCATCACTTTCTAAACGTGGTCTCCCTGGGGTGCTCCTTAGGTAGGGTGTAACAGCTGCAGAGATCCTGCCCCGCCCCCTCACTCCTTTTGAGTCTCCTCGAGGCCACACCCCCTTCCCTGTGGCATTCTGGGAAGGGCAGAAGCTGTGGATCATGTGCCTGCCGCCTTTTCGGGTCGCTGCCTTTTAACACGCCTGGCTTCTTTAGCTTTAAAATCTGTTCTCCGCTGGGTCTTGGCGGCAGAGACTCATCATCCTAGTTCCTGAGGAGGCAGAAGCAAGAGGGTGATAAGTTCAAGGTCAGCATGGATAGCTTGGTGAGTCCCTACCTCAGAGAAGAAAAGGGTAAATGGGCTGGGATTATAGCCCAGTGGGGGACGACTAGAAGGCCTTGGGTTCAATCAAACGATGGGAAACAAAACCCTCTTCTCTTCTACATGGGATATTTGATGAAAAAACGGAACACAGGTGAGATTTTTTTTTTTAAAAGGATTCGAGGAGAAAACAATTGCTAGTCAATATCTTGTCTTTTTAAAAATAGTGTGCAATTCTAATCTTTCTTTTGAGGTGGCTCCCCTGACTTTCTGAGGATAAAATTGTCTTTTTTTTTTTTCCTTTTTCTCCTATGAAGGAGACTGTGGCCTGACTTGTTCACAGAGATTTTAGAGATATGTATTAAACAGTGACATTCTATAAAGTTCTATAGTAGCAGAAAGGCACAGGGCATATTTTGATTGGGTCAATCTGTCTATCTATCTATCTATCTATCTATCTATCTATCTATCTATCTATCTATCTATCAGCTATTATCTACCACATGGAATCTCTATCACCTATCTAAATTGGCCATTTACAACTTACCTTGTGTCTATAATCTATCATTCATCCATAGTAATACACACACACACACACACACACACATCCTGTTTATCTTACCCATCAATCATATCTCTCATCTATGTGTGTGTAAGTGTGGGTGCAACCAGAACCCTCTTAACAGATTACCACTCCTTCTTGGGTAATAACTTGTAATTATAAAAATATCAAAATTCATGTTTAAAACAGCATAGAAAGGCTTGACACAGAAGCCGAAGTCATCTGGGAGCCCTCCTCTGTCTGGCATCAAAATCTTGACTTGAGAGAGCTAGAGGCTTTCTTGGTGGAACTCTCTCTGCTTCCTTTCGTGGATGCTTAGGCTTTTATTTTCAAAGCGCCTGTATTATTTATTGTAGCGTGATTTTTACCAGTTTGCAAATATTTGGAGGCCCAGAGACAGAAGGCACACCACAGTGAGATTTGTCCCAGCCAAAGCTCTTGAGGATGGCCTGGTGTGACCACACGGCCACCCAATCTTCCATTATGTGCTAGTTTCCTTGTACAGTCAAACAACAGAGCGAGCAGGAAGCAGGCTTTCTCACACCAAGGCACAGCTCCAGGATCTCATAATACCCAACCCCATTGCTATGGTTTTAGTTCAGCCAATTGCTGTTGATTCTCCCACAATGCAACCTCAGGAAGGCTATAAATACAACGGATGCTCCACTCAGCCAACAAACTAGGGAGGTCCAGAGAGCCCAGAGGGGCTTTTGACACCTGACAATGATCACATACAGACATGGCTTAGCTTCCTCAAAGGCTTGGCCATGGAGTTCCGTGATGGGCAGATCATACAAATGACAGTGTTATGGGAAAAGGCCCATATTTCCAACAGCAGGCTCCTCACTAATGAGAATGGCTGGGAAGTCAAGACTTCTTGCCAGTGGGCACCCTCTCCTGGAGAGGTCCAAAGCTGGCCACACGGACAACTGGTTTGTATTTCCTGTTATCTATTGTACCTGCGCCTCCCAGCCGTGCTTCTGATGAACTTCACCACAGTAAAGGTTTCAATGGAATCTGATTAAAAAGAATGCCTAAAAGATTAGCAATTATTTTCTAATTACACGGTCCTCTCTTTTCCAAATATGCATTGCATTTGTGTGTGTGTGGTGGGCATGTGTTCAGCTGGATGCAGATGGGAGGAGCTTGCCAACCACCCCATTCTGGTTTGCTTTCTCTGTATACTTTCTGCTCTGCTGGACCATGTGTGCCATGGGAACAGAGCAGGGCTTCGCCTACTCACACCTACAGCTGCTGCATTGGCTTAACGAGTTTTCAAAAAACCAGAGAGGCACCCAGTCCTCTTCTGTCACTGTGGCAGATCTGCTTGTTCTAAGATCAAAGCTGGGAAGCAAGATAGCAGCCATTTCCAGCCACAGGATCGGATGACCCTTCCAATACTATTAGGAAACGTTAACACTCATCATGTCAATTAGTCATGATTTTCCAAAAATCTTCTGTTCTTCATTAGGACCAAAAGATCCCAAAGGCAAAGGAAAAGTACCACAGAGATTTTTTGTTTTGTTTTGTTTTGCTTAGTTTTGAGACAGGGTTTCACTCAGCCCTGGCTGGCCTTGAACTGACTGGATAGTGGAGAATGAACTTGAACACCGGATTCCCCTGCCTCTCCCTCCTGACACCTGGGATTTACAGTCATGCACCACTGTGGCTTTCAAAAGGCACACTCTGAGTCTCATCAAAGGCTTCTGCCTTGCAGCCTAGATGAATCGAAGCAATTCTGTCGAGGTGTGGAGGTCCTGTCGCCTCCCAGCCCACTACTTCCTCTCTGTGTTTCTCCGTCTGCATGGGAGGCTAAGGTGGGGGCTTGCAGTAAGCTGCTTGCGGGACTTTCTTTGGTGCTTGCCTTAACTCATAAAGTATAGCCTGGCATAATCAAATGACCACAACTGTTAGGAGGCGCATTATGTATGGAAGCTGGGAATCCTACTTCTCCAGGTTGGCAGGGATACAGTGGTTTCTTTTACTGTTTATTATAATATTAAACTCGGGGACAAATATAAGGATAAGGACCCGAGACAATTACCATGGCCGAAACACTTCCGGCACCCCTTGCTTTCAGCTCAAAAGGGCCTGCACATCCTTCTGGCCCGCCTCCTCTTCGGGGCCTCTCTTTCTTAAGTTTGGGGAAACTCTATGATCAATCTAGACCAGCTGAATATATGTCCTTGAACCCATGCCTGGCTCTAATTGGACAATGGACCATAGCATCGGTAAGATTCCGGTAACACAGGGCTATCTGTATCTCAAGGTACAAAGGAAGCCTCTGCTGCAGACCTCTTTCTTGCTTCCAGAAGGCCCCTGGCTGATGGCGGCCTGACCCCAGCGTTCACGGCTGTTCTCTGTGTCCAAACTTCCCCTTGGCATATATCGACACCAGCCGTGTTGGATTAAGGCCCTCCCCCAAGACCTCATTTTTAACTTGGTAAAGGACTCTTTAAATAATGCCACATTCTGGGGTTCTGGGGAGTAGGACTGTAACCCAGGCATTCCACACACAAAGGTGACCAGTCTTGCACTTCCATATCACTTCTGGGCCCCTTGTTCAGGCCAGAGGCCCAGCTGGGAGCAAATAAAGATGGCACCTTAAGGCCCCCCAGTGCTGCCTCATGGCCAGCTAGTAGCCTGGTGTTGAGAATCTGGTTCATAGGAATGTTCCCTGGTTCCCACGGAGCTTACTTGCACCTTTAGTTCTGGGCATTTTTTTTTTTTTTTTTTTTTTTTTGAGGCAGGGTTTCTCTGTGTAGCTTTAGAGCCTTTCCTGGAACTCAGGCTGTAGCACAGGCTGGTCTCGAACTCACAGAGATCCACCTGGCTCTGCCTCCCGAGTGCTGGGATTAAAGGCCTGCGCCACCACTGCCCGGCTAGTTCTGAGCATCTTTAAAGAGAGATCATCATTTGGTGTATCCTAAGCCCTTTTCTAGAGTGTTGAGGAACTCTTTTTTTTTTTTTTTTTTTTTTTTTTTTTTCGGTTTTTTGAGACAGGGTTTCTCTGTGTAGCTTTGCGCCTTTCCTGGAACTCACTTGGTAGTCCAGGCTGGCCTCTAACTCACAGAGATCCGCCTGGCTCTGCCTCCCGAGTGCTGGGATTAAAGGCGTGCGCCACCACCGCCCGGCGAGGAACTCTTTCCTCAAGAGCTGAGATGGTATGCCTTGCCATCTGTGGTACAGCTGTCCCCAAATCCCAGGGGCCAGGGTGATGACCACACTGTCTTCTCTCAGCCCCAACCCCCCACAGTGTGACGTCAGCATCCTAGTGGAAAAACAACAACAAAACAACTGTTCTCAGAACCTAACTGCCAATACAGTTGTACCATTCTCCGCAGCTGACCCAGAGGAAACCAGTGACAAGATGTACTTGTCTTTTAACAGCTTTCCATCTCCCTCAGAGGAGGCGCCAAGTTCATCACAAAGGCCGGTGAAATCTCCCGGTATATCCCAAATATCTTTCTCACCTGACCTCAGGGCTTCTTTCATGGGCTCCAGTAACACTGGCCTTGTTCTCTGAATGCTTCTGCCTCAGGTCCTTTGCACCTTCTGTTCCCTCTGTCTGGACGTGTCTTCTCCGGTCCTCCTATTTAAAACCCTGGCTCCTCAATCCCACTCTGTGCGTTAAGTGTCTTTATCAGCACGAGACATCATACAGACGTCATTATTTTTTAAAAATTGCCTCTCTCCTCCAAGGTTTCCCCCATCCTGGTTTATTCAAGATGCATCCGAATACCAGGAGATGTCTCCAGTGGAGGACCCTTTCGTGGACACTGACTCTTTGTGTGAATGTCTGTCTTGTGGATGCTGGTGCTCCCTGAGGCAGAGGTACGGCCTCCTTTTTCAGGTCCCTCTGAGAGGATGAAAGCCCCTAACTCCCCTTCATTCTGCACATGGGCTCATTATCATTCTGCACGTGGGCTCATTAGACTGAGATCTTTCTTAAAGCCCTGAGGCAGCCATACAGAACACTACCTCAGCTCCGAGCCAGCAAGGGTCCGGGCTCCGTTTTAACACTGTGTAAATTTAAAGGACCTGAATCTTTCTGAATCCCATCTAACAAACGGATATAACCACAGCTATCTTGCAGGGATGTGACTATTAATTGACATATGGAAAGAAGTGACTCAGGATGGCATTCCATAATCACAAATCATTATTATAATCACTAGGTTTTAACCCTTTTTAGCCCGGGGAAGAACTACAAAACTACAACATCTGGATCTCATTCATAAGGCAGCAACTAAATTTCATCAATCATCTTACTATTCGCTGGGAGGAAACGGTATGATAAAGATCCCCTCAGTGACTTGCCACTGTAAATTAACTACATTTTCACTAGTGTTGACATTAAGAAAAGAAGAAATGTCATAGAATGGATTTCTGTGGTGATTTTCTCAAAGTTCCGTTTTTAAGTCATTTCATACTGTTTCATTAGCCCCAAACTGTAGAGTACTCCACATTAGCCCCAGGGACCCCCAACCCTGTTGGCTCTATGAGCTTTTCATTATTTTGACTCATGTACCCCAAACTCACCTGAAGCACCAAGAAAGTCCCGCTTCCTGAAAATGTCCGTGGCATGGTAGCAGGGCCGTGGGCATCGCGGTCTTTGCTGCTTTTAGGGAAGTGAGCTTTGATCAGTAACCCTTCCAGCTTCCTGCCCCTCTTTTATCTCCCGTCTTTCTGAAAGAGATGTGTTTTGAGCAGAACTTCAAAGAAGGTAATGGGTCGGCAGGGGGAACAAAGGCAGGAACCCTCTCACAATCTCGAAGCTGGTCTCGGGCAGCAAAACATCAAAACATCCTTGGGCAACAATAAGCAGCGTTACCTGGCCACAGGGAGCGTGGTCGCAGGAGTAAGGAGAAAGGAGGAGCAGAATTCGGGGGGGGGGGGGGTTCAAGATTTGGTCATGACTGATTGGTTGGGGAACTGGGCTCGGTTCTAGAAAAACTGAACCTAGCCCTGGCCATGGTTGACCTACAGGTCCTTTTGAGAGTACAGTGTTCACCTAGGCAGGAGGAAAGAGTAGATAACAGGACGTCTCATCACAGGCGGCACCTTTACCATGTGAAACGTCTTTGGGTAAAACAAGGACAACAGGAAACCAGCAAGACACCAGGGCTAGAGAGGCAAGTTCTGGGGAGCCAGAGTCTAGCACGGTACAAAGAATGCTTGTCTCGCCAGGCAACAGTGGCGCATGCCTTTAATCCCAGCACTCGGGAGGCAGAGGCAGGCTGATCTCTGTGAGTTTGAGGCCAGCCTGGGCTACAGAATGAGATCCAAGAAAGGGACAAAGCTACACAGAGAAATCCTGTCTCGAAAAACCCAAAAAAAAAAAAAAAAAAAAAAAAAAGTTTGTCTCCCAAGGTTCTGTGTTGAGATCCTAACTCTTACAGTGGTTTATTAGGAAGTGGACTTGGAGAAATCATTGTGTCTGGAGGGTAGAGCCCTGAAGCGTGGGATCAGCTTCCTCATAAAAGCAGCCTTGGAAAGACCCCATCTCTGCTACAGTGGACAACTACACTGAGAAGACCCTGTCTAGGAACCAGAAAGTGGGCCCTCACCAGACCTTGAACTTTCTGGTGCCTTGATCTTGGGACCAACTACCAAAGCTGTGAAAAAATAAGTGTCTGTGGTCGATAAAACCACCAGGTCCATGTTCCTCTGTCACAGCGGCCGGAATGAACTAGGAAGGCTGGAGACACGGGAGAAGAAAGTGTGGCCTTGTGTGCTCTGTTTCCTGTTTGCTTTCTCTGCCTCACGATGCTAGTCATAGGTGTTCTCTCTCTAGACTTTTATTATAGGAAAAAAATTAAAGCTCCATTCTATCCAAACCACCTGTTTCTTAACATACCTTGTGTAAAATGCTCTGGTTTGTAAGTAAAGTTCCCCCGAACAGGTCAAAGCAAAGGGTTAACACCACCCTTCCTGTACCGAGCTCAGTCCTGGCACATCAAAACGGTGCGTATACTTCACTATGTCCCCGCATGTCTCTTGTGGCTGGTCTAGGACGTATCCGGAGCATAGAGGTTTCTGGAAGTTCCCAGAGGATCCTAATTTGGAGCCATCTAAGGACACACTCACTGTGCTTTATTCCAAGGCAGAATAAACTGGCTGACTGAGCTCTCCATTAAACACTAATGAGAGCATCAGTGGAACCACGGAGGTTCCCAGCCTGGGTCTGTATCCAGGCCCTGGGGAGGGGTGGAACATCTGCTGCTGGCCCTTACCCTCTCTTCTGATCTCACGGGGCTGCTGGGTCGGATGATTTTCGTCTCCAGCAAGCTCTCAGGCGCTGCTGGTGCAGCTAGGAGAAAGCATAGCTATTACCATGTGTTGTCTGTCCCTTGTCCCCTGCCGCCTCTTCTGGGCCCACTCCCTGCCCAGCCCAGATCTGGGCCCCAAGGGTGGTTTGGTTTGACTTAGTATTCCCATTGTTGGAAGCAGGACACCAACTGTTCGAGTTTGCCGCGTGACCCCCTTACAAAACACTTGCCCAAACTCATTGCCTCGCATATAGCAGTTGCTTGAGAAATATTGCTCTAAAAACAGATCCCTTGGGTCATCAAAGAAAAAGATTTTCTTCTCGCAAACAAAATTTCATAACACATTGCCCACATCCTTGGGCGGTGATTTAGAGTTAAGTCTTTGGGGACCCAAAGTTGCCCTTTCTGCACCCGACAACACCAGGAGTATCAGTCACTCTAATTTCTAGCCAGTGGCCCAGTCTGAGATGCCCTGAGCTCTCGCAGAGACACAGGAGACACTAGAAAAATCTCGGCAGCCAGAAATATCCAGTTAGAAATACAGAAGCTGGCACGTCCAAGTAAGCGGAAAAGAATCCACTTTTTGTATCCGACTCAGTGTGAAGCCAAGCAGAAAAGCAGGGCAAGATGGGCCACAGCAGACAGACACAGGCAGCCCCAAGAAAAGGGAAGGCATTTAATTAGCTCTTGCCTGGCCCAAATGTGCCAGAAAAATGAAAAGCAAGAACCTTGTTGTGCAGGTAGAACAGGATTAGTGCTTGTCTGCTGCATTTAATGGGTCAACAGGCACTCCATGGAACAATCCCCTTCATTCTTCTTCCTCTCTCTCCCAGGCCTTTGAAAATGCACCTTATCAAAATTAGGCCGGATTCTGCTGCCAAGGGATGCTCAAATGTAATCTTTTTCCTGGCAAGCCTGAAATCCCATCCAGGCACAGCCGCTATGATGTGTAGGGACCCCATTCCACCACTAGAGGCCAGCATCCTAAGAAAAGTCTCACCCCTGGGGCTCAAGTTTGCATGGCTACTGTAGCCCCTCAGCCCGGTTCAGAATACTGACTTTTTCTGGTTTGTTGCTGATTGGTCAGTAAATAAATCACTGATTGGCCATTGGCTAGGCAGGAAGTATAGACGGGACAAGGAGAAGAATTCTGGGAAGTGGAAGGCTGAGAGAGAGACACTGCCAGCCGCCACCATGACAAGCCCGCATGTGAAGATCCCGGTAAGCCACGAACCATGTGGCAGGGTATAGATTTATGGAAATGGATTAATTTAAGCTGTAAGAACAGTTAGCAAGAAGCCTGCCACGGCCATACAGTTTGTAACCAAAAAAAAAAAAAAAAAAAAAAAAAAAAAAAAAAGAGGAAGAACAAGTACCAGTTGGATTAGATCTTGAAGGCATTTTTACCCAGCCTCTTTCAGGAATTAAAATTCTTTCTGTTGTCATGCTGAGAAACAAACTCGGGATGTCAAATACGCTAGCTAGGCAAGTGCTCTACCGCTGAGCCACATACCTGCCCTGAGAAATCAAGTCTCCGTGTGTGCTACCACGGAGCACGCAAGTATAGCGAATAGTTTTGCAAGTTGGGATCCTACTTGGTTTGGGCTACCTGTACATCATTTCCTAATTACGCACTTGACCCCTTGAGACTCTAGCCTGCACATGCTATACCCACGCTCACATACCTCGCTAAACATGAACCTATTAACCTGCTGGCAATGTAGAAACTCCCCAACTTTAATGAGCTGCTCCCATACCACTCTCTGAAAAACTTAGATTGTATTCAATAGGTCTCTCCAGAAAGGCTGATCCAGTCTGAACTGGTTTGGGGTGCATATATAACATTTCCTTAAAGTGAACTTTTAGAGCGAATGCTCTATTTACCACCTTTTACATATGCATAATGAGGTGTGCATATGATTGAATTCTGGTGCATTATGGAAAAGGGACATGTAAAGAAAATTTTTTATTAAGAATCTTTTTTTATTCATTTTACATACTAATCACAGATCCCCTTCTTCCCTCCTCCCAGTCCTGTAAAGAAATTTTTATATAATCTAATCTGTCCATCAAAATAGAGAACTACCCAAACTGCATTCCTTAATAATCGATTCCTTCTCCCATTAGGCTTTTTTTTGTGTGTTTGTTTTTTGAGACAGTGTTTCTCTGTGTAGTTCTGGTGCCTGTCCTGTAGACCAGGGTGGCCTTGAACTCACAGAGATCCACCTGGCTCTGCCTCCTGAGTGCTGGGACTAAAGGCATGCACCACCACCGCCCGGCTCCCATTAGGCTTTATGGAAGGAGATCACAGATAGTAACCTGGAGCTATAAGTTTCTTCACTCATGTGACCTTCTACACTCTTTCAGTACATTCTATTTTTTTTCTATTGCTTTGCTTCAAATAAAGTTTGCTTGCTACTTTTGAAACACCAGACCCAGGCTCCCAACTACTGGCAACAGACATACACACACACCCTGTCCTTAATCATTTGCATACTAGTACCAAGTGTTTCTTGAATTACAAGAACTATTTTTGTGGGTGTATGGCTGCATTTTGAGAGAGAGAAATTCCTCAACTTCCCTCCACCCCCCAACACACACACACACACACACACACACACACACACACACACACACACAGAGAGAGAGAGAGAGAGAGAGAGAGAGAGAGAGAGAGAGAGAGAGAGAGAGAGAGAGAGAGAGAGAAACACAATCCCAGAGTTATACTTCAATGGTCTTCTGGGTGAATCCTGGAGAATGCTTTGGAAACTTCAAAGTCATTTAGCCTCTATCAAAGTGGAAACTTTGGGACTTTCCTTGATATGGTCATTGGATGGTTGCTAGAGCAACAGAAAGCCTGGAACACCCTAGTCCTGTCTTACCTACCCTCTATATGTCTCATGTAACCCAGGAGGGTCTTGAATTCCATATGAAGTCAAAGTTGACCTTGAGTTTGAAATACCCCCATCTCTATACCCAAGTACTGAGATTACAGGCGCACACACAATGCTGGGAGCTGATCCAGGCTTTGGGCACTATGGTCAAGCACTCTAGCAACAGCTGCATCCCCAGCTCTTATTCGTGCACAGTGGTGCTGGGGACTGGTCCAGGCTCTGTGCACTCTAGTCAAGTACTCTAGTGACAGCTAAATCCCAGCTCTTATTCTTGCTTTCTCACTAGCCACAGATGCTGTCCCTTTCCTTAAGCCTGATGGTGTCACACTCACTTCCAAGATCTGACTGCTTTGTCTGTGTCTTTACCAGAGGGACCACAAGCAGACTCTGGGAGATCATCTCATCTTCAAATTATCACTGACCGTCGACTCAAATGCTGCCTGACGGTAAGTAGGATCATGTGGTTGAGTGGCAGTTGAATAAATGAGTGAGGGGGTCAATGTTGGGTTTTGCTTGCTCATCTGTACCTCTGGTGCAGTACCCCAAGGACACAATAAGTTCATGCCACATTAATCTTTCTTCAGAGAAATGCTTCTTTCTCTATTAAATAGAGTCACCAGCGGCCAGCTACATTTCTGTGAGCTGGTGGGTGTCTGGCCCCTTTCCTTTTCAAGCACATAGCACAGAAGGGAGTTGGATACCCAAGAGAAGAAAGCTGATGTTCCCCGCCTGTCTGCCGACGGTGCCTAGTGTGGGCTTGCTCTAATAGCTGTCTGGAGGATAGGTCATCTGATGAGGGCCGGTGAAGTGTTCCACTGGGGACTTAGTAATAGCCTTTTTGGTCACTTGGAAGAGGCAGCCACGAAGGAAAGAACCTGGTGACCCGGCCCTGCAAGTGCATTGTCAACCCAGGCAGCGTACATCCTTCCCAGCTCCTCTGGGAAATTAAAATTCTCCGAGTGTCACTGAAAAAGAGACAGCATCATTCCCCCAACCCTTCAGCAGAGTCCCAACTGCTCATTAAGCTGCCCAATCACAAAATAAAAGCAGCAGTTCAGATGATGTGACATTGGGGCCCCAAACTATGGCCCGATGGCTTCTGAATGTTTAACATGAGCAAGGAGGAAGCTTTCCCAGCACTAACAAAGAAAGATCATAACATCAAAGACTTGAGATCCCTTTCTCTGGGGAAAAACGAAGGGCATAATTCACAGCTCTTGGCTCCCTGTCTATGACTCCGGGTTGGCATCTACCACAGGGAGGAACGGATGTGTTTAGGAATCTGTCCAATTACTAGATGGGAAAAGTTTGGGGAAAGGACTTGACCTTATTCTTTGTATCTCCAGAGCCCAGTACAATACCTGGTACACAGTAACTACACAAGCCATGTTGCTCCCTGAATGAGCAATAAAGCTAGGGAGTGATGGTGTTTTTAAACCAACTAGCAAATTCTAGAATCCCTGGGCTTCAATTTCCTTGTCAGAATTAAGAGTGAGCTGGTTTCTAATTAGAGCCTTGAGTTATCTCCTGTAGGAAGCATGCAACTGTAACATTTTACAGATTTCTGCAGGGTTCAGAAGAACGCACGCATGAGCCCTTGGTATGTGGTGACTCCCCTGGAGCTGGATGAAAGTAGGAGAGGCCCTGAGTGGTGATTGTCATGTTCAAGGAACACACTGTACTGAGATGGATGGACTCGGGACCTCACTAGTGTGAGGCACAAAGTCAAGATTCAAGACTCAAATGGCCTGTTTCCTGAGAAGAAAACAAACACATTAGTGTGGCTGCCCGACTTCTCAGTTGCCTCTCCAGGTTGAGAGTGATTTTAAGTAACATGTCCACGTGGACCCTTTCTTTTTGCAAACATCACTTGGAGTCATTCAGTATGCGTCCCCAGGAACGGTTGCCTGGAAACTGCTGGCCATATCTTCTTTAGGGGAGGGAAGGAGGTGAAAGCAGATCTGGGCCAGGATGCTATCATCAGAGATCTAAAGCAGCGGGACTGTCGAAACAGTATCTTTAAAGTGGGAGACTTGTAAGGGCTGGGAAGATGGCTCCGTGGGTAAAGGACTTTGCTGTACAAGCATGAGGACCTGAGTTTGATTCCCCAGAACCTACACAAAAAAGCTGGGCACAGTAGTGCATGCCTATAATCCCCGTACCTGGGAACCTGGAGCTTGCTGGCCATCTAGTCTAGCCAAATGGGTGAGTTTCAGGTTCAATGAGACAACCTGTCTCATAAAAACAAGATGGAGGGCTAGAGAGATGGCTCAGAGGTTAAGAGCATTGATTGCTCTTCCAGAGGTTCTGAGTTCAATTCCCAGCAACCACATGGCAGCTCACAACCTTGTATAGTGAGATCTGATGGCCTCTTCTGGCATGTAGGCAAACATGCACACAGAGCACTTTGTACATAATAAATACGTTTTTTTCAAAAATAAAATGAAAACAAGGTGGAAAGCAACCAAGGAAGACACACACATACACACACACACACACACACACACACACACACACACACACACGAACACATGAACATATGCACAGACACACATAGTCACATAAAGTGGGCACGTGGGCGTTTTCCTTTCTATATGTGTTCCTTGGAAACCTACAGAAAGAACAGGCCTTTTTACCTTGAATGAAGAATGAGTCTAGGTAGTAATCATAACAAGCCATTTAATGAGTCACAGTAGTAGAAGAGAACACAGAAAGCCCGTCTTTATGTTCCCGGGTTAATGCCATCTAATTAAAGTCTCAGCACGATGGAACAGTACGGACACTGCCCTCAAAGCTGGGAACAGTTTTCAGCCAGAAAAGTCTTCAGTGCTGCATACCTCAGTTGAGGAGGTCACTAAGGTGGCTGCTCCATGTCTGGGCAGTTTCTGACCCCCTTAACTGCCACATAGAGGTTCCTTTCCCTCCATTTTTCAATTAAAGTGTTCAGTTAGTGTATTTGGCTTTCTCTGCACCTCGAACCGTCATGGGGACTGTTGCACACTCATCCCTTGCACAGGCTTCCCTTCAGTGTCCATCACAGGAAGATCCTCGGAGGACTGAGGATGCTAATTAAGCAGGAGCATGTTTGACCCAGTTTCAACATGGACCCAGCCACGAAGCGCCGCAGGGTTTTGTGGAAGAACCAAATCAAGGAAGGCTACAGGGAAAGCACAGGACTGTAGATTTAAAAGATCCATACTGTGTTGTGGCTGCATGACCAGATGACTCCAGAAGTATCATTCTCCGTTTGTTGTCTATAAGAGGGGACCAAAACCTGTATCATCTTGGCCCTGTGCCACACAGGCCAACAAAGCATTGTGCGTGGGACAATTCCTATAATGAGAAAGGCCTCTCTGTCAATACTTGCTCAAGTGATGCTATCCCCAGAAAGACACACATAAAGGAACAGCAGTAGATTAATTCTTTCAGGGGGTATTCGATCTCCTCTTGGCAGTTGACCAGGCCAGGAGAAAAGCAATGGAAGGGGAAAACACACAGGGCAGATAGAAATATACCTCTGTTTTTTGTTGGTTTGTTTTTGTTTTTGTTTTCTCTCTTTGCACAAAGCTACTCATAACCTTAAGCGTTTTTAGTACATCCTAAGGATGCTCTTTTGTGGTGCTTTCTAGCAGGGAACTTAGAATCCACTGACAAAGTTTTCTCACTGGGCTCCTTAGTAAGTGTAATTGGGGCCATGAGAACTGTGCTCCAATAGAATGCAATCCAATGAGTGCTCATCCCTAGAGATAATGTCAGACATTTTTCAATTATAAGTACCTCTAGGGCCTAGGAGAGTGCAAGGCACAGGGAAGCCACTCTATACATATTTGATAAGTGATGGCTGGCTGATGAATGAATTTGTTTCTGATGGTTGATCCAACCCTGTCGATTTGACTAAAAGTATAGTTCATGCAGGCAAATCAACAGAAGAGAACTTTAGCCCTCAACAGAGCTTTTGTTTTTACATTAGAAGCTTCTCAGAGAATGCATTCCACACCAGACCACCCAGCTGCACCACTATCCCAGAAATGGGAAGGCTTGAAAATATTCACATTTGCTATGGCAGCTCACACACAGTTTATATGTGGGCTTCTGATGCTAATTTGTGAAACATAAGAAGGATCTAGCATACAAATCCAGTAATCAACCTGATAATTGGTTAAAATCGTAAAAATCAGACAGAGAATGCCTGAAGGACGTTAAGCAACATACAAGTTTTTGTTTTTCAGTGATAGAAAGAAGAGTACCCCCATGCCCTAATTTATTGTCCATCAGCTTGTGGTTTTCATAATCCCATGTGCTGGGTAGTTTTTCTATTTTTTAAACTTGACACAAGCTAAAGTCATCTGAGAAGTGAGAACCTCAACTGAAAAATGCCCCCATCCAATCAGCCTGTAAGCAAACCTATGGGTCATTTTCTTGATCGATAGTTGATGCGGAGGGTCTAGCCCACTGGCAGTGGGAGCTGGGGGGAGCTTGACATCCCTGGGCAGGTGGTCCTGGAGTGTATAAGAAAGCAGACTGAGCAAGCCAGGAAGGGCAAGTCAGTAAGTAGCACTCCTCCGTGGACTCTGTCCCAGTTCCAGCCTCCAGATTCCTGCCCTGCTTGAGTTCCTGCCATGGTTTCCCTCAATGATGAACTGTGATCAGCACATACAAGCCAAATAAACCCTCTCCTCCCTAAGTTGCTTCTGGTCATGGTGTTTATCACAGCAGTAGTAACCTAACTAAGAACCTTGTTTTAGTTTTGCATCTAACATTTTCCTAACATCAACTCAATGGGATGACAACTAGGTATCCAGCCTTGTGCTGGGTGCTCTGGGAGACTCAAATATTTTTAATAATTTGGGGGAAAATAAAGAAATCCACCACCATTATGATTTCAGTGTGTGTGTGTGTGTGTGTGTGTGTGTGTGTACATATATTTTCATCCATGGGTCCTGGCTCATAATTCCAATCTGCTCTGTCTGATAATCATTCCTCCTCATTTCAGAGGGTTCCTTCCCTAAGACTGTAAAGAAACATCTGAATAGACAGCATTGCTGATCTCCCACCCAATCATTGGACCTAGATGGTCCCCTCTATCCCATCACATTTCTGTAGGAAGCACAGCTCAGAGTAAGCGTTGGAGAAGTCAGGACTGACAATCACATGGGCCTGTTTTCTTCAGTGGGAGGAAATGAGTGATGCTTGGTCCCCTGGAATGCCAGAGAGAGAGTGGTCAAACCACCTGGTGATCCTTTGCTAGTCTATTAGGAGGCAGCCTCCCCCTGAATCCCCTACAGTATCCTGAGTGTTGTTTAGGCCCTAATCTTGAGCTTTGTGTCTCAGTCAACAGAGCCCATCCTTGCAAAAGAGATCCCGTGTACTTTGCACCCCCCACCAAGAGTCTATCCTTACACTTGTCACGGATCCTTTAGCCCTAGCCCTGAGCTCTGTTTATCAGCCAGTCGAACTCAATTCCTATTGCAGAGGCCCCAGGTGCTTTGCTACTTTGGCAGGGAGTTTCTAGTAGCTACGCCTAACGCTTTGTTGTGTTATTTGCCACGTGCTGACCTTTCCCCAGTGTTTTCCTGCGCTTACATGCATAAGACAGATAAACCACGAGGTCGGACTCCGGAAGTTTTTGACCTGGTGCCTGACTCAAGTTTCATTCTTCACCTTCTGCACACATTGTCTCCCCATCGGCCATGAGGCTTACTGGATCCTCGACACGTTTCAAGGTCCACTGAGTCAAGCCTGTGCAAAGGAGTACCCAGTTTTGGAGAGCTTCTGGGTAGCTGAACATATGTGGTTCCTGGAGGGGATCGCCACTCTGCCTTTAAGCTATGCTTTGGAATGAGCTGGCCAGCACGTTTCCTGAGTTCTTAGAGCCACTCACGCATGCTAATTGGACCCGAGAACACAGCTGTGGAAACACCAATTTATACCTGGTGGGTCAGAAGCACAAGGAAAGAGACTTGTGATATTCAAGGGGCACCTGAAAGGGGGCTTTGGAGACTGTGCCCTCCACCTGCTGGATCCGAGGCTATCTCCAGGTAGACAGTGTCAGCAGGGAATAGGATCAGAGAAGACCTAGCTGGTGCTCACATCAAAATTAATAATGTGTCTAGTGCTGAGGAGAAATGGGGTTTCAGGAGTGATCTGTGTGGGGAGGTTACCGTAGGAAAGGTTGGTTTTAACTGACCTTTTTCTTTATGCCACCATCAGAATCATTGATTTCATATCCGCATATGAGGGGAGGCTTTAGGCAGATGTACAGTTATAAGCGCAAGAATATCAGATTTTATTCAGAAATTACACACCGTGGAGAGGGGTAGTCTAAGACAAAACTTCTTGCTCCGAGAGGACAGACGCCAGGACACTTACGGAGCAGATGAGCTGCCTAGCAGTAGCTATTTAGTGTGATAATGGCGTTTGATAGTTTGCACACAAACACCATTGTCACACTCCACAGCTCTGCTAAGGGAAATCTGTCAGTTCAAAGGTGTTAATGTCACCTTCACATCTCTCCGTCCTCACTGTCAGCGACTCCTCCGTGGCTCTATGCTGTCATAGGAAAGAGCCCCGGCTTCTTGAAGGAGGATTCATGAAGGCCTCTTACCAAGAGGAACAAACTCCTATGGAAATAGATGGGAATTTGTTTACACCTGTTTCTAGGAAGCTTGAATTCCTGGAGGAAATAGATACTTTACACAAACCAAATTATACATGGAAATGACTCCCTTGGATTAGTAGATTCCACCAACTCTCAGCTCATCATGGTTTCCAACCTGTCATTAGCAAATGTGATCAATTCTTCAGTTCAAGAAAATTATGATGATTTTCTTTTCTTTTGAGACATGGTCTTACTGCATAGCCCTGGCTGGCCTTGAACTCACCATATAGACCAGACTCACAGAGATCACCTATGTCTACCTTCTGAGTGTTGGCATTAAAGGCATACACTACCACTCTGAGCTTGTGATTTTTGTTTATGGGGCTGTGGCACTAGGCTATGGCCTCCCCTCTGTGGAATCTTTTGGACACAGGGACACCCTACCTTGCTCAAACTTTAAATCAGATTCAGCATAGTCATTCTCTAGTAGAGTAGCAGGTAGAAGATGAGGAATCTAACTAAGAAAGACAGGATGAGAAGAAAATAGTCTAGTTAATATTCATTTACTAGCAGAAAGGTTGCCTTGTAAGTGAATCTTCTGTATCTACTTGTGTTTCCAGTTAAATATGGTTTCCAACCTCTGCTCATGGTGGAGAATGAGAGTTAACAGAAGTTTTCCCTAACTCTTTATTTTCCCCAAATGCTGGAAAAGGAGAAGACTGGGAACCAGTTTCCCACCTCCAGAACAGCTGAGTCATTACCATTTAACTAGAAATTTGCTTTAGCTATAAATCCAGCTGTATCTAACTAGTGAAAATGAATCCTCCGGCATTCTTCAGTCCCTCATTCCCATGCAAACCATGAAATCATCCCTTTAAGCCAGATCCTGCAGGGACAGCACCCCCACACCCTCCTATGGGTATTAGCTATTGCTAGTTTTTTACTCTTTGCACTTTAGGGGCCTGCCACCCAGCTCCCAAATAAATACATGGAGACTTATTCTTAAAAGTCTATGAATGCCTTAGCCTGGCTTATTTTTAGCCAGTTGTTCTTAAATTACTCCATCTATCTTTTGCCTCTGGGCTTCTACCTTTCTCTACTTCATATACCTTTCTTTCCTTCTTACTCTGGGCTGGTTGTGTAGCTGGGTAGCTGGCCCCTGGTGTCCTCCTCCTTTTCTCGATCTTCACCCTTCACTCTTATTATTTATTCTCTCTGCCTGGTAGCCCTGCCTATCCTTTTTTGTGCCTTGCTATTGGCCATTCAGCTCTTTATTAGACCATTAGGTGTTTTAGACAGGCACAGTAACACAGTTTCACAAAGTTAAACAAAAATGCAACATAAAAGAATGCAACATGTCTTTGCATCATTAAACAAATGTTACACAGCACAAATGAATGTCACATATCTTAAGCTAATATTTCACAACCACTGGCTCCTCCTTCACCTTCCCTTTCCTTTTCTATCCTGCTGATTGGCTCATTTTCCACTATAAAACTGGCTTTCTTTTGTTCCTCTGTGGCCCTGACAGGCATCAGGAAAAGTGTGCCGCTCAGCGCTAAGACGAGCATTCCTCAGGGGAAGCTTTGTATGATGTAAAGGGAATAAATGAAACCAGGAATGTCCTGCTGATGCCCAGCCCTGCCCTAAACCCTCTGCGCTGACTGTGCAGTGATAGGGGACATGGGTGGTGACCTGTCCTTTCCCTACAGCTCCTTCCAACAAGAGATAGGTTAAACTGATGTCTCTTTGCCTGAAGGACCTAGACCAGAAGTTCCCATTTCGTGTTCACCGCCCTGGGGATGCCCTGACTCTAGAGTGAGGCTCTAGAACCCATTTGTGCACATTTGGTGAGAGCAGCCAGTAGAGGTGAAGCATTCACTAGTGACCCAGCTCCTGTTGGGGAATGCTAGGAAAGCTCCATACTTAAGCCAGTTTGGCCTAGTCCATTTCTCTGGGCTCTGCAGCAGGGTCTGAGGACCTGTCTGTGCTAATCTGCAAAAGACAGAAGGCAGGAGGAAGCGTGATCATGAAAGAAGAGGAGAGAACCAGTGCGTCACACCCAAACTTCCCCTAATCCCTCCCCTCTGTGGACCAGTTGTGAACCAAGCACGCATCTCAAGGAAAAGGTAAAATAACTAACCAACTAACTAACCAACCAACTAACTAAACAAATACAGTTTCTTACATATAAGGTAGTTCATAGTGACATTATTTAAAATGAAGAATTGCATGCCATTTAAATGCCCAGCCACAGGGAAATGGCAATCTGCTCACCACAGTACATTGTCTTCTCTTCCCAGTCACTGAATTGTAGAAAGATGGTTGTTGACTTGGAAACAAATTAAGATTTGGTTTCGAACAAAGAAGTGATTTTTAAAACAATGCATACAGCTTGGACTCTTTCTGTGAAAATTATGTAGCATTCATGATATGGCGGCTCTCTTACCAGATAGAAAGGGAATTATTGTCCTATTCTTCTCTTTATCTGCATACCTGAATTTCCACAATTTTTACAGGACTTTTGAAATGAGAAAAAGAATGAGAATTTTAAATTTTCAAAGTCCCCCTTCCCCCTTCTGGATAACCTAATTAATTCCTTCTTACAAATACTTTTCTCAAATTGGGAGGCTGGGACCTATCTAACTCAAATACACTAATTTGTCACTGTGAAACATAGTTTTGCAGAGAGAGGGACTTTGGGTCAATTTTTTTAGCAAATTATTACTGAAATATCTTTTTATACAGCATAATGATTTTATGATCTTACATCAAGAAATAAATTCTTATTTATTAGGACCCTGTAAACAATTTTTAGACATTAGTGAAACATTCATTTTTTTTCTTTGCTTTCTTTGACCCAGTGATTAAATCTTGTCAACCCCTCTGCAGGCAGTCTGAAAAGGCCAACAGAGTATTTTCCTGCTCATCCAAATGTCATTTACTAATTAATGTATCACTCATAAGAAAGCCAAAGTGGGTAAGTCTAGGGTCAACTTCTAGTCACATGGTCCAGTCTCACTCTTTAGCTTTAAAAGGGCTCCTGCTCTAAAGGTTTGGATTGAACACTTGGGACCTCACCAGTGCTAGCTAATATCCAACAGGAAGTGTGCGAGCTGGTTGGGAAATAGCAACACCTGTTATTGTCTATGATGCCCCCCCCCCCAAAAAAAAACCAATGTTGAAGATAAAGGTGCCGGATTTTAATCAGGGTGACATGTCCGAATGCCAGCAGCATTTCCCACGGCTCAGAAAGGCCTTGTGGGATCATACCTCTGCTGGGACGCCAGGAACCTCCCACCACCACAACGAGAATGCCTTATTTCCCTAGACCTCCCCTAGGGGGGCTGAGTGAGGGGGTGTTCCTAAGTGTCTGACTCTTAAAACTCAGTTTCGGTGCCAGCTCCTCCCTTTCTCCAAGAGGATGGAGTTTCTAGATATTTCCAGGGGCTGTGAGGAATTCCAAATGAAATTTTCCCATTGAATCCGTGTGCATGAAAAACAAGTTAGCCTCAGGTTGCTCTCTGTTTAACACCAAGGCATCGCTTTTCCTAAGTGGGAATGAAAGTTCACTAAAGAGGAGGGGCCTTCAAAAGGTCTAACCTGCACCAAATGAATTAGTATGTGCCACAGCTCCCAGGAAGATGTCTTGGATTTACAAGTACCAGGAGATCATGACACAGTAAGTTCTCAGCCTGTTCAAGGGGTCGAAGAGCATCCTGCAGACAGCTTCGTAGGACCAAAGAGGGACTGCTTTGGGGACTATGCAGAGTCGCTTTGCTGCAAAAATAACCCATCAATACCACACAAGGATTTCTTAAAAAGCAAAAAGTAGAGATACTTTTGTATTGCAAATCCATTTACTGTAGCTAGGTAGAATAGATGAGTTAAATGCACCCATTTGACTGTTTTAGGCCATTACAGTCTAGACAAAGACAAAGGCAGTCAGTTCATACTTCCTGAGTCTTGTCATCTTTGAAAGCGCATGGAACTTCTAAAATAGAATGTTCTTGTCAACAGAGAACAAAGCAGCTTTTCTTTTCAAGGAAACCCATCTAGAAAGAAAAATCTGGAAAGTTCCTTATTCACACATGAGCGAAATCAGCATCTAATCACCAGCCGGAGGTGAAGGGAGAATCAGCTGGGCAACTTCTCAGCATTTAGGGTCTTGGTGGATTTTTAGTGAAGAGCCAAGGCTTGGTCGGGGTTCCTAGTCCCACCAGTTTCATCTCTGTGCAGGTGGCCAGCTATTTCTAGCATCTTTGAGGGGGCAGTACAAATTGGACACACACATGCAAAAGGAGCAGTTGTGATGCACGCATCTTAGACATCTAAGAAGAGAGCATGGTGAGTATGGTCTGTCTGAAACACAAGTGAAGAACAGGGTTCTGGGTCAAACCAACCCCGTTTTAATTACACCGGTAGAGTCTTCACCCAAGCCCTCGGTGGTTTTGATAACCAGGCCGTTTTAACATGGGAGCTGGCTTATTCTAGCCACTCCTAGGGTGGAAATACAAGCCTGCCTTTGGTTCCTCCATGTCTCTCTAGCCTCACCCTCCCCTTGTCTAAGGAGTATAAAGAAGCTTCCAGGAAGTGTCCAGTTTTGCTCAGGCCTTCTGAAGAGAGTGAATAATCATGGCAGACAAATTTGAATATCATATTGTTCAGGAGCTGTGTGGAGCCCTTTAGACAGCTCCTGACCCACACCTCACTCAGTACCCCTGAAGAACAGCCTTATTCCCACAGTGGGCCGGCAAGGCCCTGGGAGAAGGTACTTACCTCAGTCAGCACTTGCCTTCTTTCAGCCCAGGGCCCCTTTTCTGGCTGGCAGGACGGTCCCTTCCATGTTCCCTATTTCTGCTGGGGGTTCAAGGGCAGCTGTGGGTGAAAGTCCCGAGCATCTGTGGCTTTTAGGACTCTGCGCTGTCCCTTTATGGGATCCGGGGTTTAAAAGTAAACAATTCCTTCTCTTTCTGATAAGTCACATTAAATTATCGATTGTGGGGGAAGGGAGGGCATGACCTTACTCCACTAAGTCAGAGTCACCTTTGGTCAAACACTAAGCAAAACTGAAGGTCCAGTTTCCCTGTGTCCCCTCGGCTACGTGGTGTACACCATCTGCAGCTGGACATGCAGGCCAAGGCCTGAAGTAGGCAGCTGAACCTAGTGAACATTTTCCTCTCAGGACGGTGATCGAAACTTACTCCAGTGTTTTCCTCACGCTGGAAGGGAGCGACACCCAACGCCATCACCTCAGGCTTCTAGGACTGGAGAAGCCACCTGGCCATGTGAACCTGTGAGATTACACCTCCTAGCTCATCCTACTCCTGAGTCTTGACGGATCCCGGGGAGCCAATCTCGTGGTCTTGGTCATTTCCGATGACCTGGCATCTAATCACTTGTTTGCACGACCGTATATGAAACCCTATTCTGACAGCTAAGCTCTGGGAAGCCAAGGGGAGACCAGGCAAGCAGAGCTGATGATCCCTTGGGAGTCAGGACAGACATAAGCAGTGACAGCCACCCAGGCTGCATGGTCCTAAACGCACTGAGTTGTCCCTAGTCATTTCTCTCTCTCTTTGGGTTATTTGGACAGGCTGCTTTCTTAAGCATTAGAAGAAACCCCTTCTTATACTCTCTCTGGTCATCTAAGGTGAGGCCAGGCCTTTCTTGAGAAAGCAGGTGATCTGTAGCCTCGACTTGTAGGTCCTGTCACCCTGCCCTACACTCTTTTAGTGGTCATATTTCTTCTCTTAGGTAAAAGCGAAGGCCAGCTGTGGTGCAGTTAACTGGTCTCTAGGACCAAAGAACTGCTGCCGTTTGTGGGCCTCGCTGCTGCCCGCCCTTCCCCTGGGAGACTCGGTTCTTCCCCCTGGTGTCATTTGACTATCTGAGGTAATCCCGCATCCTTGCCCCTGGGAAAGACTGGGTCTCCCCGTGTCTTCAGAGGGACTGGAAAACACACTCATAAGGTAAAAGCCCAAAGTCCACCCTGAGGAAAAAATTACCCTAAGGGCCTTCTGGGAACCAGTTTCCTGCAGCAGATACGGCACATATAGTGATCAGGTGATTTCTAAGAGTCCCATTGCTGGAGTAGCCCCGTGGGCCACCGGTGGTGTCTTGTGCCTGGCTCTCTTATTGCTTCCCCTACTCACAGCAACCATATTTCTTTACATGAGTACTGTGGGAGCTCTCCTTTTCAAGTGAAATGACCTCCTCATAATTCGGCATATGGACGTTCTTTCCAAGGGCAGGGCATCCCTCCCTTCACCAGGTCACTTCCAGCAGCTTCTTTCTGTCCTTGAACGTTGATGTCCTTTCAGTCAGACAGCCGAGATGTGGGGTGGGACATGTAGTACAGTGTAGACTGCTTGCCCAGCATGTGCAAAGAGCTGCCTGGGGTCAATGTTCGACCTCAAAGAAAAGATGACTAAATAAATACCCACAACAAAACTTTTTTTGTCTATAAAAGCACGATGAAGCAAGTTCAACTTATGGACGATTTTCTTAAACCCCAGAGATAGGATGCGCCTTTTCCAAACCTCTTTAAGCAACCTTGAAAACTGACTCATGTTAATGAGAGCTAGTCCTTACTCAGCCAGGAGGCCTGCAGTCAGTTCCGGCTGGACTCCTCCAAGTCCGTTGTCTGAAGTGTACAGTGTCTTCAGCAATGGGGTTTCACTTTCAAGCTCTGGGAAGCCACCAAGGGCAACAGCAATAACCTGTACTATTTGGAGTGTCTCTTGGACTCCCCTGACCAACACCTGGAAGGGATGATGTTCCCATGCCTGGCACTGAAAGTTTTTTTAGTCTATGGCTCTTGGCAGTGGCCGGATGGGGGTGAGGGGAAAGACATCATCACCTCAAGTGATGTAACTTGATTCAAATATATGTGCAGAAAATATACTTATTCATATTCTATATGTATTTTAACTGAGCGCAAAATGTTTCTTTACGGCTTTCAAACATACTTAGTGTTACTCATCCTCCCTCTTCCTCTGTATTGCCCTCCCCACCCAATTCCAAGCTAACCCCCCTCTCCCGTTTTCCGCTTTCCCCCTTCATAGCACCTGAGTCCTACTAACCCCTTGCCTGGAGTTCCTTCTCCTCCCTCCATCATGGAGGTTTTTTTTTTTTTTCCTTTCCTAGTTTCTGTGGTTACTCCAGGCTACATACATCTAACAATTTGGAGCTAAGAGTCACAAATAAGAGAAAGCATGTGGTGTCCGTTCCTCCAGGTCTGGGTTACTTCAATGGAGAAAGGCAATCAATAGATCCATGCAGCCATAAAGCCTATGAACCAGTACAATGCCCAATATGGCAAGATATCCCCAAGGGCGCAACAGTGGCACTCATATGTTAGGAACAACCAATAGCTCTTTAACTGGACTCAAGGCCCATTCAATAGGAAGTAAGTCATGCCTGGTACTGAAAACCTAGCTCACTGCCCATGTCTGGTGAGGTCATGGATCCTAGAAGACAGGCGAGCATTGTCACTTTCTCAAACCAAATTCCTAACGACATTATAAAAACTTACCCTCATACCCACAGATAGGTGTGGTTCCCATTCCTCCTCTGAGAAGCTTCTTTCTGCGGTAGACTGAGACCATCATGGAAGCCCCAACCGAAATATCTACAACACAAGCCCTATACCTAAGGCTCGGGTAATACGGAGGAAGAAGGGGCGGGTAATACGGAGGAAGAAGGGGCGGGGAGAGGGTTAGAACCAGAGGACAAAGATGCCTGCTGTGTCTGTGGGCAGCTACAGCCATGAAATCTCAGAAATATGGCTGCCCAAACAAGGCTTGCTCCCCCCCCACCAGGCGACATGGCAACGTGGATGGGGACATCTCACAAGGCTCTGCTCCTAGATGAAGATCACAGGCAATTAATGGCTGCGGGGAGGCAGAGAATCAGTGTACTTCAGGGATGAGCTCCCTGATAAGTTATCCAGTCCTAAATAGTCAGCCCTAGATCAATAGACGTGTGAACAATAACACTGAGTGGATTCAGCAGGCTGTATTTACATATATACATACATACATACATATATATAAAATAAAAGAATTAGATGGAGTGGGGGGGCTTAGAACATATGTCATGAATTAGAAACGGAGTGAGGGGAGATGGGGTAGAAATGATGTAAACACAGTATTCGTGTATGAAATTCTGAAAAAGGTTAAAACATTTAGATGAAACAGAAAGAACACTGGCTTTTATTTTTCTAGGAAACGAACCATGTGAGTTCCCCTGAGAGATGGTAGCTCCCAACCCTTCAGGGCTGCAGTTCAGCCCGGATGTCTAAACTCCTGAGGTCTGTGCTCGCAGGAACAGGAAAGAGCCAAACCCTGTGACCTTGCACTGGCTACAGTTGCGAGCAGGCTCCACCCCAACAAATGACCAAGTGCTCGGTTTTCCCCTCTTCCTGCCACGACCTAGAACTTTGTGAAATGAATAGAAAAGGAAGCAAGGCAAAAACAAATGTAACCGGTTTCGATGAAGAATGCTCAGCTTTTGCCTGGAGGGACACTGAAATTTGGGAAAGCCTGGGAGTCATTCAAGAGTCTTCACCATCTGGAGTTTTGCCTTTGACCTTTGCCTCTCTGAGTAGCACAGCTGAGAATCCTGGCTTTTTTATTTCCCGTGACTCCTCGGGTGACACAGAAGATGGACAGTCTTTATGAGCAGAGAAAAACTAAGGCGGATGTAGAGACATTCCAGAGGTCACACCACTAGCGAAGAGAGAGTCAGAGCTGTCTAACTTACCACACTCAGGGAGAGGGCTACACAGAGCAGAGCTGAGGGGAAGGTGGGTTGCCACAGCCTCTCACTGATGACTAAGGACACCGAAATCCCTTTCTAACTGATGTCACAATCTAGGACCTGGGTAAAGGCTGAGTGTTGATAGCAAGGCCTGGTTTCATCACTGTGGTGACATATGGGTCACATTCCTCTAACAGCTCTCCTGTCGTTAAAGGAAACAGGCCCAAATCGCTGGTGCAGCCTGGGAGAGGAGGGTGGGTCAAGGCCTGACTGTGGGGGGGTCATCACTTGAGTGAGCAGTACCCGCTCTTAGGAGGCAGCAAAAAATAAAGCATAGACATTATGACTTTTCCCTACTAAACACTTTGACATACATCCCCAAAGCGGAAGAGCATTCCACCTATCCTGGGTTCCATTATCAGAGCTAGTTAATAATTCTCTAATGTCATATTTAACTAATTTTCAAACTTCCCAATTGTCCTCATAGATATATTTTTATTTTTAATTTTTTAAAATTTTATGTGCGTTGGTGTTTTGCCTGCACATACATCTGTGTGAGGGTGTTGAATCTCCTGGAACTGGAGTTACAGACAGTTGTGAGCTGCCATGTGGGTGCTGGGAATTGAACCTGGGTCCTCTGGAAGAACAGTCAGTTCTCTTAAGCACTGAGCCATCTCTCCAGGCCCCCGAAATGTTTTCTTTGGATATTTTTTTAAGCTAACATCTAAACCAGGTGTGATGGCACAGCACTTGGGAGGCAGAGGCAGGCAGATCTCTAGGAGTTCGAAGCCAGCCTGGTCTATATAGTGAATTCCAGGACAGCCAGAGCTACATAGTGAAACCCTGATTCGAAAAAGCAAAAACAAAACAAAACAAAACAAACAAACAAAAACAAAAACAAAAAACCCACTAACATCTAATCAGGATTCAGGTGTTCATTCAGTTTTTCTTTCTGCCTCTTTTCAAATGACATTAATCCAATACTTTCCAGCATCCTATCAGATGTCGTTTCTAGTACCCACCACCACCAAAGATCAGCTACTGCTCTCAATTTTCTAAGAAGCAGTGGTAGAGATTCTAAAATCAGAGGGAGTGCATATTTCCCAAGGTCATGATGAGGCACCCATGTATTAATGTGAACAAGTTTAGGAGTGTCAAACACAAAGTAATACTGCAAAGGTTGATACTAAATTCTTACAATGGTTTGATTGTGGTTTTTTTTTTTTTTTTTTTTTTTTTTTTTTTAAATTTTAGCAGCTTAAAGGTGCCCCTGGGACCTGTCAGTGGGATCTGAAGTGCATTTTTCTGCAGGCAATTTTTATTGCCTCCTGTCCCCTCAACCCTGATACATGTGAACCCTACACCCATCGTTCATGACTCTGCTTTTCCAGGACTAACTTAAAAACCCAGTCCTGTTGCCAGACTCTCTAGCCACCTGACTCTGAGCAGTCTATGTTCTTTCTGCAGATGTTCTATCGTGCTGTGCAAATCTGTCCTGTCATCCTGAGGCAAGAACAGACCTCTGCTAGATTCTAGAAGACCCCGGGGAAAGACCTCCCCAGGAGGCTAGGGGGTGCCCTACAACTCATTCCCTAAGCAAGACAAGGGAGCTATGGCTGCTAGAGAGAAGGGAGGTGTTCATGGAGGGAAACCTGAACTACATACCCTCAGGAGACAGAGGCCAATCCCAGCCTTCTCCTGTCTTTGTGACTAGAAGTTCCTGACTGCTCATCCCAACCCACCTCATCATCTCCAGATCCTTCCCTCAAACAAAATCATGTGTGAAATGCCACGTGAAGAAATGATATATTTGATGTGTTTGTTCATTTGTTCATATTTCACCTCAGGTAGCACCTCCTGGGGCTTGGGCTAGTTCACAGAATTATCTCTGCCCCTAACATGCCCCCAAGAAGAGCATTATGAGACTTCCACGTATAATCCCAAGGTGACCTAGATGGTTAAACATTAAACACTCAATGATGTCAAATGGACTCCAGGTTGGTGGTTTCTGTTATGATTTCCTTGAAGGCCAGGCATATGAAACAGTTAACAGAGACAAAACAGGTTGTGTTTCTGCAGTGTGCCCTTGAAATGGGGATGTGGCATGAAGTTACAACTATTTGGTCACTGTGTTAATGGTCTCTGTCTCTTGTTAGGTCTTGTGTTGATATGAGAAGTCCTGGTATAAATTCTCGGTGTTTCTGCAATGCACCGGGGTCTGTGGTTCTTAGGAACTGGGGACAAGCTCCTCTATACTGCGATATAGATCCCTTTCTTCTCCTCATCTTGCCCTCCACCCCATTACTTTTCCCACACTGCCTGGCACATTCTCCTCAGACTCCAGGTCCCTCTGAGGGCTATCCACTGGCCCCTTCCAACAACCATCTCTACCCTGTTTCCTCTGTGGGGTGTCCTGACAGAAGCAACCTAAGATTTACCCAGAGTTAAAACTGTTCAGTAGGACTTTTAACCATCAAATGGACATCTTTGCTTCCTGTCTTGGCAACAGCTGTTTACTGTTTCACATTAAAAGAAAAGAAAGAAAGTCAGAGATTTTTATTTTCTGTTTTACGGAGTCAGATTCCTCCAGAATTTATGGATCTGGATACCAAGCCAATCCTTTTATCAGTGGTTTAACTGCTTCACTGCACTCTTGGGTGAATTCTGTGCTCATTTCTTTCCTCTTATCCCACCTGGCTCCCTTGCGTGGCCTGGAGTTCATTGTCAGGCTGGGTGATTAGTGTGGTTCAGACCCAATTTCAATCCAAAAGGGTTTGCAAGGAGCTAAAGATTTAGACGCTGTGGACACTGATATTAGACAAGGGACAGAGTGAGGAGAGAGGATTTGCTTGCTCACTCTTGTGTGGAGAAGTAGGCACACAAGTACCTCAGAGAATGGAGAGCCAGGCTCAGAGTCAGAGCAGGGCAGCCTGACACAGGAAAGAGTTACAACCGATCCTAAGCTTATGCCAGGCCCTCTGGTTCTCTAGCACAGGTACAAGTGTGTCTTGGTGGCCATGCTGGGTAGCAAGATTGAAACCAGTCAGCCACCGGGGCCCAGTAGACACAAGGCAGTACTAGAGGACATGATCTGCTCCTTCTGAGCACAAAGCTCGAGGGATTGGGGGACACACAGGAGATGTAAGGTGTTCAGGGGATTATGGGAAATAAGGCAGGTCTGAGAAACAGCAAGGAGATAACGATAGAAACAGATAACGGCACTGGGTGTAGGAAGTGTAGGGAATCATAAGAGTTATGCAGAGGATCATGGGAAGAACATTTAGCAGCTTTCTGGTGGCCTACATAGTATATAGAGAGGAGGGGACAGAGAAGGGCATCACAAGGAGCAGGAAGAACAAACAAATAGTAAAATTGGAGAAGTGTGGGTGGTCATCAGGGTCCTTCTTCAGAAAGATTTGGGAACTGGGCTTTGATTTTCTGTTCCTTCCTTGCTGGGGAGGTTGGAACCTAAATTCTTTATTATTTTTTATTATTATACCTAAATTCTGTAAACTTCAGGTAATGATACTTACCTTCTAAGACTATGACAAGTACTAAGTCGCCTGCACACACGCAGGCATGCATGCATGCACGCAAACTCTACTGCAGTACCCAGCATAGGGTAAGTACTCAGTAAGTATCTTTTTTTTTTATCAGACAGGCCTTACAGCATTGATAGGAAAGGTGTCCATTTGGTGGGCAAGGGTCTGGAATGTTTTCTCACAGAGCCCTCAGCCTGGTCCTTTGGCTTGCCTCGTCTGGCCACGCAGCCGTGATTTCGGACTCTTGTTGCTCAAAGTTTCCTTCTTCACTGCTGGGAAAGAAGGGCTCTTGGGCCAGAGATTTAGGACCAGGGCAGAGCACACATCTGGGACATTTCCATCTACCACAGTCTCGTGGATGGCTAGGGCTATTCCAGATAACAGCTTACATGCCAATTAAGCAGGGATGTCATACCTGCCCATGGACACCCTTCTCTGTTCCCACTCTTCCTCCACCTATCACTCAGAGCTGCTGTGCCTTGCACAAGAGACCGGGGACATGGAGCTTTCACAATCTCACCCCACCTTTCCCTTTTGCGGAATGGGACAGTACCAGAAGTCAGCACAGAGGACACGTAGCCATAGCCCTCAGAGTCAGGCTGGCTTCTCCTCCCTAGCTCTGTCCCCACCTTCCCTGACCCTACTTAACTGGCCCAGGGAGAAATCCAGCCGCTTAGGTTGCCCTGCTGATCTGTGATAGGCAATCACAGCAACGAACGCCAACATCTCTTTAACTACCCGCGTTCCCCTTCTTGTGCTCTATAAGGCATTTGATGATTGCATCCCAAGAAAATACAAAATGACGGTTGTTTGTTCCAAGAGGAAAATTCCTATCACTAAAACTTAGCCCAGTGTCTTCTACCTTGCTCTCGTGCCTTTCTGTACAGAGAGTCTTTCATTTCAATGCCAAGGCTGGTTGGTGTGCTTTTTGAAGCTCTTTTAAATGGTTAATGTTAAAAAAAAGTGCTGTACCAAAATGCAGATAACACAGTTGAGGTCACATCGTGAGCAGCAATGACTGAATGCTCACATGTCATGGTTATGTCATGTCTGCACACACACACACACACACACACACACACACACACACACACACACACATCAATGGCAATTAAGAATTCTGTCAAATCCCAAAGGTATCCTACCTTCAGAGATCACAAACATACCTTTCCAGGTAAAACGCAGTTGTTTCATGAAAGTCTGATAAATTTTAGCACTTTGTATTTTTATTCTGTTTTTCCCCTTCAGCATATTTCCATGTCAAGGAATATCTATATCAACACTTAAAAATACCTTTGGCGGGGTCACATTGCCTGAATTCATTATTTGCCAAACTTATTATGGAGTAAGTTGGCTACCTACCCCACAAAATAACAAAGACCATCTTTGTTGAGGAATAATTGTTACATCTTTAGTTACTTTCAAAGATTGTCACTTCCTTTGCTTCAATAGATGCCTTTCACGGGCATCTGAAATGCCACCATTAGAATAAATGTACTCCTTGGAAAGAATCTGATAAGAATGTAAGATTCTCTTTTCTCTATCCACTTTAGGATCTGCTGTACTTTAGAAGGTACTACAAACAACCCCCTGAACTAAGAAGGACTCAACAAGTCAATTATCAATTATCCAAAGCTGGACACTCTTCCTATGGATGTTATTCTATAAATACAGGCGCCAACACTCATATAAAAATGATCACTGGCACTATCCATCTAGTAAGGAAAGGCAGGAGGGCTGTCGCCACCCAGACACAGGCTGGGCAGCACAGGGCATGGGCAGAGATGAGAGGCTGGGTTTGTGAGTTCTCTGCTGAAAAGGAGGGGAAGAAAGGGGATGGAGAGAAGACGAAATGGAGACGGCAAACCCCACTCACCGATCAGGCCTCTACTTTCCTAGCCTATCAATCACCTTTTAAGAAACGGAGGTCAAGCAAAGGGCAGTCTTGCTGACTAGGCTGACTGAAGTGTGCTTTGCTGTGAACCATCACCGCGTCGGGGACCCGAGTGCCAAGTGTGCTGCTGCAGCAAGCAGGAAAGGCCGTTCACGGGGCAGCGGCCAAGTGTCATCTGGTCCAGAGATGAGGGCACTCTTCTAGCCCTCCCCTAACCCTGTGGCACACGGGCTGATCAGCAGGGTTGCTCTTAAAACCGATGCTCAACGCAAACTTGAAAGCAAATGAGGGTGTTTTTAGCAATTCGTTGTAAGGCAGAGGCCAGTTAACGTCTGTGAAATCCACCCAACTTCTGGCTGAAGCTCGCAGCCCTCCACTGAAGCTGGTCCTCTGTGGAGAGTGTTTCTACCTTAGTCTGCCTTTTCTCATTGGTCAAGCAGATAGCTGGTTAACATGGCCACCTTGTCATCGGGACTGTGATATTGGGGACTCTGATTTAGCAGCTCTGGTTAGTCTATGTACTTCGCTGTCTCGAGTCTCAGCTCCCTTGCCATGCTGCCCTGGGAGCACAGTTGAGAAGCTGCCCGTCCCTGGCCGCACGGACAAGAAGGATTCTTCAGAGATGAGGATGCACAGGGACCCCACAGCTGCTGACAGCTAGTTCTGTCATTTCACTTAGTCATATCTGCCTGTCCCTCAGAGCAGCATGGGACAGGTATGACGTCATGATGCCGTCCAACCTCCAGAGCAGCACAGTGAACTTTGGCTAGAAAAATGAGCAAGGTTAGCAGCCAGCCTTGGACCAGAAACCTAAAAAGGAGCTGCCTTTACTTTGGCCTTGGCGGTGAGGGTTATTATTGGAGAACGCCGTTTATTCTGACCATATTCTCAGGGGAGGGCGAGAGGAAGGGGCTGAGAAGGATGGAACCTTTTTAAGATTTTTTGATGTGGTTGGTATAGACAGAGCCTTGCCAGTGGGAGAGAACTAATTAAGACTGGCCCTGATGTCCTGTGTACTAGAACACAGGAAGGCCACTGGTTACAGCAAGTGTTGACCAGTTAATTGCTTTTGGGCACATGGGATCCAACCACACATTAGGATTCTTAGCTCCCTGCGTGAGATCTAGGGATGTCACAGTACTAACCCTGATGTGATTAGAGGTCATTGGTCTTGGCTGATGCTCTGCCCTGACAAGGTTAAGAGTCAAAGATGGGTGGGGGGAGTGTCTTAGAGTCTTCCTTGGTGCTGCCTGGTTTATTCCAGGCAACTCCAGGTACCTCTAAGCAACCACCCTACATTTGGGAACCTTTCAGCTTTTTCTCATTTTCAAAACTTATTACCTTAAAAAATGTTGGCAAGAGTCCTGGCACCCCATATACTGCTGGCTGGCTGGTGTGTGTGTGTGTGTGTGTGTATGTATGTGTGTGTGTGTGTGTGTGTGTGTGTGTGTGTGTGTGTGTTAATATTCATATGAATCACCATGCCATTTGGTAGTATATATATATATATATATATATATATATATATATATATATATATACATATATATATATTTCTTTTTTATTTTGTTTTTGTTTTTGTTTTTCGAGACAGGGTTTCTCTGTGTAGCTTTGTGCCTTTCCTGGAACTCGCTTTGGAGACCAGGCTGGCCTTGAACTCACAAAGATCCACCTGCCTCTGCCTCCCAAGTGCTGGGATTAAAGGCATGCGCCACCACCACCCGGCCTCCATTTGGTAGTATATATTATAATTACCAATGTCCTTATCTTTTGACACACAGTTCCATTTCTAGGAATTTATCCTACAAATGTGAGCAAAATGGCAGAAGTATATGACAAAGTACCGGAAACAGTTGAACAGAATGAGCTATACTGAGGCCACCGAAACATTACACATGCTGGTGAATATGGTTTTAAACAAGCCAGTTGACTTTCTCGAAGACCTATTGTTCTTTTTAAAATGCAGAGCAAACTCAAGGTTTTTGAAGTGTGAAAAGCAGAACATAACACTCAGCAGCTTGCACACCCTCCTCTTCCTCCTCCTCCTCCTCCTCCTCCTCCTCCTCCTCCTCCAGGAGAAACAGGGAGGAGGAGAGTCAGGGTCCCTACTGTCTGGCAGGGCATCTGAGAAGTACCTGGGGAGTTGTCATGAGAAGGAGACAGGTGACTTGGGGTTTGGGAGTGAGGAGGCCTCTCTCTTCACTCCCTTTCATAGTTTAATTTTGAACAGTAACAACTCAAAAAGCAGGGTCCTAGGAAGCATCAGATTTGCTGTCTGATTCTTTCCCAGTCTCTTCTACCACCAGCACTATAATAAGAATGTTTAAAGTATGTAATGGGGAAGTGGGCCCCACTCTCAGCCCCGACACTGGAACTGTGTCACTTGCTGGGTGAAAGTCTATCCTAGCTTGTGTGGGGGTAGCTGGTCTGGGCTATGCAGCTCCCCTAACCAGCTTTTCTGACTTTCACACATACCTCAGTTCCCTTGGTAAGTTCTAAATCTGCTCTCCTGGAGGGATGGGGACACGGAACACCACCGGTATTTCATGGATCTGCCCCAGCATCTCACTGACCAACCATATGAAATGTGAAGTCTGACCTTCCCTCTGAAGCCCTTACGTCATGTCTGTGGCGCCACAAACGTCAGCCATTCTTGCTAATAGTGCCCATGTAGAAGGGCTCCTTGAGTGACAGCAGACTTAGTATTCCCTATGGAGAATGGTGAACTGCCTCTTTAAGACCTAGGTTCTGGAAGAAAGAAGGAAAGGCCAACATTCCATATCCGTGGAAGGACATAGCCAATGAAGGACAGTAGGTAGCCTCTATTGATCAATCTTGGGCAAAAGAGTCTTAGAAACTGAGACAACTTTGGCCCAGGCACAGTTGGGTAGTATGATATGATGATTACTGGAGTCAGGAAGACACCAGATCAGCCACGGATGAGTAAGGTTTCTCCAGGAGGACTCTGATATTAAATACACTGTGTACATGCTTAATAAATAGCCTTGCTATTGCATTCTGGGGCTCAGGTGGAGCACTCTGCCTCAATGAGCTTAATCCTTATGACTGAAGGATGGGGACAGTGACATTGTGAACAGCACCGCCATGAGGGATGCTTCTGCCTGTGAGGGGGTGGATTAGAGTTGGGGCTGTGTTCCTCAACTTCCTGTCACTGTCGCAAATACCTGAAAGGAACAGTGGAAAAGGAGGGAAGGATACTTTTGGCTAACAGTTTCAGAGCTGCAGTTCAGGATGAGATGGGGTCATAGCTTTGGGCCTGAAGTGAGGGAGAACACCCGGGCAGTAGAACTGAGCAGCCAGGAAGCCGAGGGAGAATGTGTACACTAGCTGGTCTCTTCACCTTTTAGTTCGTCAGTGCCCTTCCATTCAAGGCAGGTCTTGTCCCTCAGCTAGTCCTCTCTGGAAACACAGATCCACCCAGAAGTAGGCCTAATGTCCTAGGCCTTTCTCAATCCAATCCATTTGCGGTAGAAATGAACTACCACAGAGCCTGCAGCTCTTGGTCTCTCTGTAATCTAAAGTGATGTGGAAAATGTCTCACTGTTTTAGAATTTCAACCAAGAGCCAAAGCTGCTCAACATTCCCGTGGTCTACAGAAAGCTCTGGCCATCTCCAGCCATACCTCAGAGGACTTCACAAGAAGCATCACAAACATCCCCAAGGCATCAGCCCACCCCAGCAAATATGAGGTCTTCTCAACTGAGGGGATTCTGTGAGGAGAACCTGGATGGAAAGAAGGACAAGAGTCAGCTTGTAGGGAACACAGTGTTCCTGGGGGTAGGGGGTGGGGGTGGACTACTTTCTTGCCATGTAAGTGAGGGGAAGGTATCCCAGAATCCTTCACAGAGCCTCATGAGAAGGAAGACAACTGGTTTTCAAGCCTGATACTCGATGAACCGCAGAAGGGAGGAGCCCACATGGTGGAAGCGGGTGGAGAGCTCTAAGACAGCCCAGAGATGGCCTCTGGCAGCTCACGTGACCTGAGAAGACGGTTATGCATTGGTTGCCAGGAGGGTGAGAATAGCTGGCTAGTCAGTTCCTTGGTGCCTGAGCGGGAAACACAGACCCACCTGAGCTTTTCCTGAACTCTGTGGAAGACCCAGCAAAAGTAAAGGAGGCACAGAGCTGTGACTTTCCTCACTGTAGTGGAGAATTAGCCAAGATCCAACCCATGATCTTTTGGACTGAGAAACGAAACACTATGATTTTGACTCACTGATCAAGAGACTCCTAGTTGGTGAATTATTCTGAGTAACGCTAACTGAAGAGACACAAGAAAACCTGATTAATGCTAGTTCTGCCACAGGTAAACAAGTAAACACCACAAGTCAGTTGCTGAGCAAGATTAGATCTAGAGTGATTCTGCTGGGCTGTTTTGTACCCATTGCTTTCCTGGGGTCAGGCTGGCAGAGACTGGCCACCGGGCATTCGTCACTCTGCTGTTCAAACAACTGAATATGTTGTTTTTTTGAGACCAAGTCTCGTGTAGCCTAGGCTTGCTTTGACCTTTCCAAGTAACTAAGGACGACCTTGAACTTACGATCTTCCTGCCTCTACGTCCTGTATGCAAATGCTGTGATTGCAGGCCCTTGCTATCACATCCGGTTTCATTTGGTGCTGGGGATAGAACCCAAGGCTTCCTGCGTGCTAGGCAAACACTCCACCAGCTCACCAGCACCACCAGCCCTCAAAGCTGGTTCTTCCTGCTGCCGCTGATCACAGACTTGATGGCTTGCTGTGATTCCGAGGCTGTGGGCCCACCCGCACATCACCCACACTTGAGTTCACCACTAAACCACAAATACCCCACAGCAGAGGCAGCCAGTTCCCTGAAACCTTCTAAAAACCCAGTTTCTGGCTGTGTGCGACGACAAAATGACTATTTAATAGATGCAAATGTCAGGCTCAAATATTTTTAGTCTTCCTTGTCGGTACATGAGTCATTTGAAATGACAGATTGCATTTCAAGGGGAAGCAGGAACTTCTCAGAGGATCACAACCTTTTCGGTTTATTCCATGCATTGACCCTCAGGAGGTCTGTCTCAGATTCAGCAGGAAGCTGCCCTGGGCCCTCGCTTCCAGGTGGCACATCCCAGCTTCCAGATCAATTAAGTCTTCATACTCCACGAGAGGGACAGTCCTCTTAACGGAGAAACAGTTCCCATGGAACTCTGCTGCCCTGCTGCTGCTCATGTCTTGGCCTGCTCCAAAATCTAAAGCATTCCTAACCCATCTGCTCCTATAGTTTAGGGAGAGGTCGCTCTTTTTCTAAGTTTTCAGTATTAACTTGTTATTATGGGTGGCATGTGTGGAGGTCAGAGGACAACATTGTACTTGTTTCTCCTCTTCCATCCTCACGTGGGTGTCAGGGATCAAACTCAGGTTGTCAGGCCAGCGTCATGGGGCAGCAAGTGTCTTCACTCATAAGCCATTTTACTTGCCCCAAAGTCATTTTTATTCCAGGGGTTTCAAACCCTGGTAGCTTTTATTGTGCGTGTGTGTGTGTGTGGGGGGGGGGGGGGGCGGGCTGGGGATTGTCCCGGTGGCATGTGAAGGCAGGCAATAGATGTGACAGTGTGCAGATGCCTCTTTCCCTCTGCAGCCGAGGGTTTTGAAGGGATTGGGCAGAAGAAGAGACTCCAGGAGGGCTCTGAAAGAAAGGGCAGCCCTTCCTCTCCCAGTTCACTCCAGGTTGGCTCACAAGACTCCAGAATCAATGAATAAAATGTTGAATGGGTGATTTAGAAGAACTAGAGGGCTAGGTGATGTCTTAGTGTTTGCTACGTGAACTTGAAGACCCGAGTTTGGATCCCCAGTACCCACGTAAAAGCTGGGCTCAGTGGCACGTGTCTGTAATCTAAGCATTGGGAGCTGGGGTGGAACCTGGCAGATGCCTGGCAATCAATGGCCAGCAAACCAAGTGGAAGTGATGGGCTCTAGTTTCAGTAAGAAATCCTGTCCCCCACCTCAAAAGTGTGGCAAGCTACCAAGGATGGAAGACCAAGTTGATCTCTGGATTCCACACTCATGTGCACATATATGCATGCACACCTGTATACACAGGCATGCACTCAACTAAATGTGTATCTGTAGTGCACACACACACACACACACACACACACACACACACACACACACACAGAGAGAGAGAGAGAGACAGAGAGAGAGAGAGAGAGAGAGAGAGAGAGAGAGAGAGAGAGAGAGAGAGAGAAATTTGAAGATAAGTGCTAAGAAGTCATGTATCAGTAAAAATAATCGAGCCAGCTTTGGCTTTGAGACCTGGGCTTCTGTGACTGAGCTCAGATTTGACCCAAACATGCTACCTGGTCACTTGGACCAGAAATCTCCCTTCTCTGTGTTATATAGTTCCCTCAAGAGTAAAGCACAAAGGACTGCTCATGTCCCCTCTCTGATTTAAAGCTTCTCCGAGCTGATGGTTGCCATGCCTCCCCTGGCACGTGGCCGTCTCTCTCACCACAGGCACGATTCCAGTCCTTTCCCTGTTGGCGTATGATACAGAGCAGCTGTCCTTGAAAAGAACCCTGGAGCCACCAAAAGTGTTTACCTGGTGGTGGTTTATGCTCCTGGGTGGCACATCTGGGGGGAAGAGGGAAAGTGGCATGTTCTAGACCATTCTCTCAGAGTCATTCTCTGAATTAGGTGAGAGGATAGGCATAAATCTGGAGGGTTTTCCCCCCTTCCTTCCTTTCTTTTCCGTTCTCTCTTTAAAGTCAGATGTAGGCAAATTGATAGAAACATGAGAACCAACACTATCTGGGAATCTAAAATCTCCAAATTGACATTTTCTCTGATCCAACTCCATCCATCATTGCCCAATTCTCTCCAAACACCACAGAACACTGTTTCAGTAGAGATAAAGACAAGCTTTCTGTTGACTTTATTTCCAAACCCTGCCTTTTGGAATTGACACAAGAGGAGGACACAGTGTTTGCCAGGCCTGACCCTCGGGTCGCAGACTCCAGTGCTCCCTGCCTAACTCCTCAAACAGAAACACCCTGACAGATATTGACAACACAGATAGAAGACAGAGTGACATGCATTTCAAACCCCAAGGCTAATAGGCTCATCACACGCCGGCAATCTCTCTGCTCCAACCTCCAGGGGCAAGAGACAAAGCCCGCCCCTCCCCCCACCCCCCCCAGATCCGCTCAGCAGAGGGTTCCGGTGCCCTTCTGTGTGACCTGCGCCTTTGGGGCCCAGAGGGTAGCAGAGGGGGCAAGGCCCTGGTTTGCAGTGAGTGAGGCTCTCGCTCTGGTGGCAAGCCTGAATCCAGACAATGGTAGCACCCAGGCTAAAAGCTATGCTCTGAACTCGGGCCTCTGTTTTATCTTGTTTAAACTTGGTGACTGTGGATAAGTTCTTTTGTTTGTTTGTTTTGCTTTGTTTTTCCCTGTTCTTTGATTTTCCTATCTGAAAACAGGAACATTAATTGCTTACCTGGTAAGGGCTGTAAGGACAGTTACATGTTGATATTTTTAAACAAGTGAAAACAATTGGCACGTAGGATGAGCCAAGTACATCAGCGTTTCTCTTACTTGGGCATGTTACATGTATCTTGGGGACTCTGTTTACCCCCAGCACACAAGTTTCCTTCCCTGGAAGGCCTGGGGTTTGGCACTAGTCCTGTGCCTCTGACAGGAGTGGCCACTGCCATGCCTAGTCCCCCTCGCTCAGGTCGTAGACCCCTGTCTCCATCAGGATGGGTAGCAGCTGTCCCTTGGGCTACTCACATTCTTCTAGACTTGTGCCTATGGGGGCTAGCTCAGAAGCCTGGTGAATTCTGTCCAGTTGATGTTTCAGGTTTCAGTTCAAACATGCTTCCTCCAAGAGACCTTTGCCTTGCCTTGCCTTTTTTTTTTTTTTTTTTTTTGCCAAAATTTATGTTCTGTATGTGTGAAACACTCTGACACTGGGCCCGAGCCTCGTTTGATGGCAAAAAGTGGCTTCCCACTGATGTATCGCTCTTTGTATCCTCATTTATTCCTTAGTGCAACAGTCGTGGGTTAGCTGTGGAAATAGGAGTGATTAGCCAACAGGGTGCTGCCCCAGACCAATGCAGGTGCTGTAGAACATGTGATATATGCAACTTATTACTTTCCATAAATGCAAAAAAAAAACACCCAAAATAAAACAAAACAAAAAAACTTCTGCATTCCATCACACACCTGGATCCAAGAATTTTGGATGGGCCTCCGTGGCACATCTCACTGCTTGTTGGCTCTCTATTCTGCCTTGCCATTAAACAAAAATGCTCAGACCAGGGATTCTGTACAGTGCTTGAGCTAAATAATCAATTCTGATATCTGGAAGGAATGAACAATCTTTGCCAGGGGAAACCACCTGTCCTGCTTCGCCTCCGTTACCCTCCATCCCTTTGGGGTTTTTGCAGTGGGATTAATAAAACTAATTTCACACAGAGCTTTAGTTCCTCCTTGGAATCAGGCCTGCTATTTGGATAGGATGTCCCCAAACTGGAGTAGGATCTGAGAAGATGTTTCTACACAGGCCATTTAAGCAGGATTTTTTTTTTTTTGGATAAAAAGGTGTGTGTGTGTGTGTGTGTGTGTGTGTGTGTGTGTGTGTCTAAGATGTCTTTAGTCAAGAACTGTGCAAGATCGGAGACACTGAAGACTCACTTCTGAGATTCTCATAGGTCCTCCTTCCTTGAGGTGAAACTCTATTAGTGTGATAACAAAAGGGGAGCTGTGGAGGAAATCTTAGCATCTCCTAGCCCAGCGGAGCATTAGGAGGGGGTGGGGAGATTCGGAGACAGTTCTAAGAGGTTGAGTCTCACCCTACATGAGCCATGAGGTCCCAGGCCTTGGGGGTATGTTGTGATAACAAGACAGAACAGTCCCGTCCTAAGTAAAGAGAAACAGGACGGTCACTTAGATAAGTCAGGTCCAAACTTCGCCTCGGTCCACATTGCCAACAGCCAGGTGCAGAGGTTGTGAATGTTAATGCTCCCACAGCCAGGCAGATAATGTGTGAAGTGGGCCAGTTAGGACAGCAAGGGTGAGGGGAATGTATCAAACCAGAGCCTTCCTGGCTCACTGGAAGGGGGCAGGCATTATTCAGAGCCAGTGGACTGGTGCCAAGGCTTCTAACTTTTAAAGAGAGAAGGGGGAAATGGGAAATTTAGGTGCAAATGTCTTCATTTGAAAAGTCTGGGCAAGACCAAGTAAAAATCAGTGGCTTTGACCTACTCGTCCTTCGGCAACTTTTAAGTCTCCATATAAACAGGGTGCTCTCCCTGCAGGTGGCCTCTCAGGTGCCCATTGGGAATTCCTGAGATGTCCCTGCCCTTCTCAGGTAGAGCTTCTCATCACACCTCAAGGAGAGCAGACTTAGCTGCTCCAGGTCACCTCCTTTCTGTGTGCTCTTAACCAGGTCCCTGGCCAAACCCCGGAGGCAGTGGCTTCCTGGGAAACTGTCATTTCTAAAGACTGAAATGGTTGCTGGTGCTGGAGCACTGGAAAGCGGAAAGAGAAACGGGGGCACGAAAATGGCAGCTCAGTTTCTTGTTATTTTCCAGCACACACTGGAGTGTTTGTTGATTAAGCACTCAAAGGCTCAGACCGGGTGGCATGCCTACTGGTGGGTGTCCTTTGCTCACTGTCATCTTTTCTTCTCTTACTCTCTGTCCAGAGACCCCAGGGGATGGACAGGGTCAGGTGGTAGAGGTCTTTGGCAGCTTGGCCAGGCTTGATGGTTTATGCAAGAGTGGGTGAACCTGGGCGAAGGTAAGACAGACTCCTTAAAACGGAAATCCAGACTGTCCCATCCCTTACTGCCATCAGTGTCTTCCTCCACCTCCTACTGTCCAATGCACTGAAACGGCTTGTCTGAGCAGCTAGGTACGGGAGCAAGGACCGGCCCCCAGACTTCTGATAGTGATGGGTAGGAATGAAACAATGAGACTACTACGGGTAGGAAGGGACAAAAGCTACCGGTCCAAAGAAGTGTGGCACTTCAGTGAGTGGGTAATCAGGAAGGACTGGGGGATGAAGTGACATTTGAGACGTGACAGGGGCTGGGTTTGGGTACGTGGGAAGTCCATTCATTCCCTAGAGAGCTTGCAGAGTTAGCAAAGGCAGAGTTAGCAAAGAAACCATGGCAAGGCCTACGTGGGGATGGCGTCACTGGAGTTCTGTGGGAAGATGGAGAAGGGCTTCCGGATTTCCCTGGCGGATGTTGGCGGATGGACGGCAGAGCTGGGCTGGACCGGGAACTGTGTGCAGACTGGGCTGGGAGTTCCTCAGGAGAGAGGGAGTGAGACGCCGTCAGTCGGTGACTGTCACACTTGGGTGAAATGCGCAGAAGCATGTGAGACAGAAGTGAGGTGGGGACAGGAGCACGGGTGTGCTAGCTGTCCCTGCTTGTCACACTAAGTCCCCGCTGACCCAGTGCCTTCTCCCCTTCTGGTTGGGCCTTCTTTCATCGGGTGTTTACACTCAGCATCCGGCCCAAGCCTTTCCTGGGAAGGTCACCGGGCCATCCTGTGGCCACTGCCTGTGGTCACCTTAACTCTCACCTCCGTGGCTGGCCGAGGGAACTCAGATTCTCCTCTTTGCCAGTGATGAACGCCTGTGCACTCACTCCTCAGCCCCCAGACCCACCCACTATTTTCTGGTTTCCCTGCCACCACTCTGGCCACCCCTCCTCTCTGGTCTTGTCTCCTTTGGAGTCCTTGGGCCCCTCCTTCTGCCATGTAGCAGTTTTAAATGCTACCTACGCAGTTGTGTGTGGTTATTATATCTGCCCGACATCCCAGGAGTTGAGAGACTGAAGCAGGAGGCGTGTGAGTTTGAGCAAGGTATGTAGCAAGACTCTATCTCCAAAAACATTCAAAATGAAAATTTGTTTTTGTTTGTTTTTAATTTTTCTGGAGCTGAGGACCGAACCCAGGGCCTTGTGCTTGCTAGGCAAGTGGTCTACCCCTGAGCTAAATCCCCAACCCCAAAAATGAAAATTTAAAAACCATAAATACCATTTATGTGTTTGTGACATGAATATCCTGTGAGACCTGGCCTTCCCCGACTCAAACTTCTGGATCCTCTTTCTACTTGGGCTCTCACAGTGGACGGCTGACATGACTCATGTTTTATCTATTTCTACTTAGAGCCTTTGCCTTGGGTGTTCCTCAGCCCCTAGTGCTCTTCTCCAGTGCTGGCTCTTTCACTGCTTTGAGGTCTTCATCCCATTTTGTCATAGTGTCTAAAACCAGGCCACTTACACTACCTGTAGGCCCTCTCTGCCATGGCTTCATTAATAACATCACATACATCATATGTATTCACACGCTTGTTCACCTCCACTCAGATACAGGCTTCATGATACAAGGTGTCATCTTGCTTTGCTTTATTGCCAGCATCCCTGGTGCCCACAATCATGGGAGGGGCTAGGACCTTCCCATGTCTGTTGAGTGAATGAGGAAGGCATGGATAAGGAACCATACTTTGTGTTCTTCCTATCTGGGGAGCAAAGATGAATGGAAGGCCATTGATGGAGCTGCTGGTGTGGATGCCTGGAGGACACAAGGACAAGACTCCTAAGGACAGGTCAAGGAGGAGCAGTTTGAAAGGGTGTGAAGTCTGGGTCATGTTGAGTTTGGTGACTTGGGGACGTCCTTTGAGAGTGTCTACGGGGTTGGGGATTTAGCTCAGTGGTAGAGCGCTTGCCTAGCAAGTGCAAGGCCCTGGGTTCGATACTCAGCTCAAAAAAAAAAAAAAAAAAAAGGAGAGTGTCTACTTGGGTTTTGGAAATGAAGGGCAGAAGAGGTGTTGGGGCTAGAGTAGATGTGACTGTCCACATGGAGGTGTAAAGGAAGAGAAGGGAGGGGACAGAAAGAGCCATGGGGAGATAGCAAGCCCACCAAGACCAACTTTGGTGAGCACATGTTCATTTAGAGAAGAGATGTTTGTAGGGACCTTTTGAGAGTGAGGGATTAAACAAGAGGGTCATGGGAACTTAAGGACTGGCAGCTTTAAGGTTCAACTTGTAGAATGGATTGTCTGGGCTGAGATAGCCCAGCTAGTGAAGGCGTTTGCTGTCAGACCTCCTGGTCAGAACCCACATGGTACAAGGACAGAAACACCACCTACGAGTTGTCCTCTGACCTCCATGTGCCCAATGTAGCAAGCCCCCTCCCACCTCTGAAAAGAAATACTTAAAACCAAGAAACGAACAGGGTGTCTGGCCTAAGGTCACAGGGACCCGGGGGTTCCTGGACCCCCACTCGAGTGTGACCATTGCTCTCTCTTCCTGTTGCCAGCCCCAGCTATTTCTCAACGACGAGGCTCTCCACCTCCAAAGCTAATATTTGTCTCCTCTTGATCTAGCATCAAGTGTGTTACTTTTTAACTGGAGCCCGGGGTTCAAAGGCCTGGCTGTTCAAACACTCAATCTATGGAGATGTCATGTACACCCTCCTTTCCCAACCTCACTGATGAACCAGCAAGGAATGTCTAAGTAAAGAGAGTTTGTAGAAAAGGGCAGAGGGTCAACGAGTGACTGCAGGCCCGCAGTGGGGGTCTGGAGGAGGAAGAGCCCAAGGCAGAGGCCTTCAACCTGAGAGGAGAGCTCAGTGACAGGCACATCCCCCGCTCAGGCTTTCTGAAGTACTTATTAAATACAAGTCAATAGCGAAAATAAATTATCAAGCAGAAACGCTTCTACAAATTTACTGCTGGGGTGCCCCCACCAAGCGTTCCCCAGAATGGAAATTCCCCCTTTCCTTCTCTAGTCCCCTTGACTCATTGCTCTGTCGCACAAAGGGGTGTTTACATGATCCCTGGGAGGCCCTGGCTTCATGCTGGAGGCCAGGGTGATGGGAGGGAGGACTACTCTGGGACAACGTCTTTTCAAGTTGTGTAGACATTTCATATTTACAATGGATTTGGCTGAAATAGACCCCTTACCCTCAAAACCCTTTTCTACTTAGTTTCCTGGTAACTAAAAGGTGTAACTGATTTTTTTAAAAATTGTTTTACTTAAGTATCATCTTTAGTAGTTGTTAAAATAAAACTACTTCTGTGTCTAGTTAATTGATCACTTCCATCTTAGCATACATGAGTTCATTGGCTCTTTCCATAGGACGTTTGGTGGAGGAGCTGGCAACCGGGTAGTAGAGTTGGTAGTTGAGTGGTGGCCTCTTCCCCAGTTACCCGGATTTCCAGTTCCACTCGGCAAGTGTATTTCCTTATATGTAAATTGGTGCTCACATTACCATTGGGCTGATATGGAGATCTATGAAGCAACAGAATCTTAAGGGGGTAAAATAAAGGCTCCAGAGGCTTGGCGAATGGCTGCAAGGCCGCTGTTTGCAAGAGAAACGGTCTCTGCAAGGTTGTCTCCAGACTCCTCTGCATAGATACAGCTATGGTCTTGCCTCTGGCCGGGGGATCTGGGCAGCGGTTTGCTCTCATCCTGCATAATCTTCCCCAGACTCGGTCACCCCGCCTTTGCTCACAGGCTGTACGGTACCCTGTCCCAAAGGACTGTGAAGCTGTGGAGGGAGGTGCCCGAGTTCCTGAATGACTGTGGAATGGAGCACCTGCTCAAACCTGCAAAGGATTGTGGGAAACAAACCTTTGCCAAGCCACTTGGACTTGGGGATTGCTTGCTACAGTGTTCATCTACCCCAGTGAACTCATCTCTTCTTACCCGAACATCTTCCAGGGAGGGTAAAAAGTGAATTATGATCCAGAAATCTGGAGAACAAGCCACACTACCCTCTATGAGGCTTGGGAGCTCCCACTGCAAGGTGACTCAAGATTTTAACCTGAAGGCCAAGATCATTGTAAAGCTCCCAAACCTACAAGGTGACTGTATATTCTGAAGGTGGTAACTGACCCACTCCATGTGAAATGTGGCTACTATTTATATATTAAATTGACTGTTACCTCCGTTTATGATACTACTATGTGGACTTCTAATCCAAATAATTTTATTTTGAAAACAGGTTCTTGTGGAGCCTACACTTGTGTTGAATTTGACATGTAGTTGAGAATGACCTTGAACTTTTGGTTCTCCCTGGGATTACAGGCATGCAATGTCATACTGTTTCACATAGTTATGGGGACCAAACCTTGGACCTTGTGCCTACTAGGCAAGCACTCTGCCAACTGAACTATATCCTTAGTCCTGGCTTACTAAGTTTTATTAGGTTAAGGAATCACAGGTATACTAACTAGAAAAAAAATGATTGGAATAAATTACAAGGTTCTGCATGAAATTCTAGACACGTGAGTAATGCTACTATGTAACAGAAATTTCTGAAAGACTTTGAGATGTGAGGGTGGGAACTGGCTTGGAGGAGGCATACACAAAGTGTTCTGGAATATTGTCCAAGTCAGGGCTGGAGAAATGTCTCAGTTGGTAAGGTGCTTGCCTTGCAGGCAGGAGGACGTGGGTTCCATGCCCAAAAGCTATGAAAACAAAGAGGAAGCAGGCTGGTCTCGGGATGGAGGGCCAGCTGTTCCAGCCTACTTGGAGAGTTCTAGGCCAGTCTTAAAAAAAAAGGAAAGAAAAAAAGAGGGTAGGCATCTTCTGACTTCCACACACACACCCATAATCACAGTGTGTGCATATAAACACACATAAAGAAATTGCCTAAATGTGTCTTTTATCTCGGATTTGGTTGAAGAGCCTGCTGGAGTGTCCCCAGGGGCTGTTCTAGGCAGCCATCCAAGGTCCCCTCTTACCACACAGGCCTTGAGTGCTTAGCTTGGTGCTACTATTACTCTGTCACCTGACACCTCAGGTGAACTAATCTGTAAGGTGAGCCCTTTCTTCAGAGAGAACAAAGTTTGTACCAGCCTCCAAGCCTAGAGTCTACGGAATGGCCTAGAACATTCCACCAACTCCTGCGCCACATGCCCGCTCCACAGCTCCAACAGGAGACCGCCTATCTCCCAGGGCTGAGGCCAGCACACCTGAGGCGGCTGGCGGGCGTCGGTTGTCTCCAGCAGGGTCTGGGCATTCTCCACCTACCTTATCCCCAGAGCACTCTTCCTGCTCTGGGATTTGCAGCCAGTGGGAAGGCAGCCTGAGCCAGCTTGGGCTTAGAGGGAGAAAAGGAGGGCGGTACATCAGCAGCACGGGGCACAAGCTGGGGAAAAGGTGGCAGCTGGGCAGCCATTACAGAGGTGCTACGTTGGAAGGCGTCGGCTTGAAGCAGCGACCCCTCTCCCCAGCGCTGGGCCCAAGCAGACTGCAGCAGGAATTCATTCTTCTCAATCTCCTCAGGCCCTTAGTGTGCAACTGGTTCTGGAAGCTACCCGTGGAATCAGCACCAGGTCTCAACTCAGGCCTGACCTTCTCCTACCCAGGTCAAATGTCGGAACAGAACCCACTGCTTGCACCCTCTGGAAGGCGTGCTGAGAACCAGGCTTGGAGGTGAGTACCAAAGGGAGGGACGAGAGAGAGGTGGTGATTGTTTGAGGTGGCTCCTCAGTCAACCCTGGGAACACCTGTGCTCACCGCTAACGTCAGGGGTCATAAAAATCTGGAAACGTCAACCTCACATGGATCCGACAGCAGGTTAAGGGTTAATCAGCCTAGCCACTACACAGTAGTTGCAAGTCTTTCTCTGTATTTACAGTGGTTTTCCCAACCTGTACTTGTGTCTCCTCCCAAGCCTGGGTGAGGCGACAGGAGTCCTGGGTGCTGGTGACGACATCACACCGAGCTTATGAAACTACAGCAAGGGCTGACGACACTCAGTCCTGCTCGGATGTCACAGGCTGGCAGTCTCTGAGGGGCGAGGGTGAGGACATTGAGAGGGCCGTACCATGAAAAAGGACAAGGCTTCCTCCACCCCGAGTAACAGAGAGGCTGAATTTTAATGGGAAACTGACACATGTCTGGATACCCAGAATACCTTTCTGAGAACCACCATGGCTTGGATGCTAATGTCGTTCACTCTCCCGATGTCCAGGGCACCCTGGGAAGCAGCCGTGATGTCAGTCGCCTTTGCAGAGATGGAGGAATAGGATCACGAGTGTTGTATAAAGTTGGCAATTCTTACGCTTAATAAAAGACAAAACCTAGCATATGGATGAGGGCAAATGAACCTCTTATTATGTTTACCTCATGCGTTCAGGGCAGAGTTCATCCCTAAGGTGGGGTTCTTACCAGAGAGTAAGGAGATGCTCATACCTTAAATCTGCAGTCATTCAAACCTTTTGACACAATTAACATGGTAGATTCTTGAAGAAGCATTAAATCAGACAACCCATAATACTTATGTAGGAAATGTTCCAGCTTTCATAATTCTTTATTAAATATTTGACAAGTTGCATCACCGCTTTACAACAACTTCACTTTGTCACATTTTCTTTTTTTTCCCATTTGCTGTCAGGAAAACAAGCTACAGTGTCTCTTTAGATCTCTCAAGAAGAAAGAAAAGGACTTGACTGTGGAACTTGGCGTGTGTACCAGATTCAAGCTAGGTTCGAGCTTCCCAGACTGGGAAAGCGAGCATCAGCCAGTAAGCGGTCTTAGAAAAAAACGTCAAGGTAGTTTGGTTTTGACCATTGTATCAAATAGCACTCGGCTTTGTTAGGGGTAGGGTTAGAATAAAACGTTAAGAAACACTGAGAACTCATTTGGAATGCTTGAGACTCTTTTTACCTTCAAAGTCACTTTAAGAACATGTTTTCATTTGATAACAGATCCCGAATTAAGAAATGATAGCAAGCCAATACCTTTCTAGGGTTCTCAGGGGCTGAGAGTCAGAATTCTCAGGACACGACTTGGAGAAAACTGTAGACGGGACTAAGTTCTCATTCCCTTTTGAATCCAGATTACTCCTAAGGTGTAAAAATGCTATACAAATATATTTGGACAGCATACATACATATGTATATATGTTACATCTGGGGTAGCCAGAGGAAGAACAGGGTCACCGAGTCAACACGAAGAACACTGTGACAAGGTACGCAAAAATCAGTCTGAGTATGAGGTGTAGACTGGCTTACACAAGAACAGACATCTGTCAACACGGGCCATGGTCACAGCAAAGGCTGTCAATACACCGAGACACAGTGGAGGGAATGCAGGACATCGGAGGTCACGCTCCAACAGATGCCCTTAGATTTCTACTGCCGCTCCTTACAAATACGAAACCAGTAAAGAGACATGTTGCTTCAAACACGTACTTGGAGCGTTAACATTTCAAATAAAAGACAGATGCTGAATGAGAAGTTTTCTTGGAAAATTTCCTACCAAACAGAAAGCTACCCCTTTTCCTAGAGAACCCTAGACAGGCTCATGTCCTAACGCTACAGCTTTTTCTCTGACACACTGAAAACACTCTGGGATGGAGTGCATACACAGATGTATATACACTGTTCATTAAGGCTTATAGAAATTAAAAAAGTGGTCCAATGTATATCACATTTCTACCCAGTTTTAAAATCTAAGGTACAAAGTGGAGTTTTTTTTTTTTAAACATATCCTAGTCCTGAAATTGGCAGTTTTGACATGACTTAGGATATACCCCAATGCATGATGAAACAGAGGTAGCATGTGGTCTTCTGGGAGCCAGACAGGGAGAAAGGCAGGCAGTGACCCTGCACAGTAGCACCCCTACTGGCCAGGAAGTGAATGACAACAGATAGCATCTCCCTTCTGTTACTGAGATGAGTAGAGAGCCGCAGACAGAAAAACAGCTAATCCTGGGGGGACGAGCCAGGCAGCTGATGAACCCAGGCTTTCTTTGTAGACTTCCGAATTTCAGAGGTGAGATGCGAGACTCTCAGGAAAATAGAGAACACATTAGAAGCTGCTGTACTCGAGCCTGGCTCTCAGAACAAACTGGAATCTGGTTGAGACCAAGAGCAACAGATCATGTGAGATGCACAAGTGGTTACATTTTTTTGCAACCCACTTCCATGAGTCTGCTGCTGAGCCTCTATGGGGGAAAAGATGTGTGTCAAGTCGCTTTGTATCATTTTTGCCCTGAATGTCAGGATTCTCTGCTGTCTCCTGCTTAAGGTCCTCGGAAACAGAATTCTTTATCTTATCCACACCCCTCCCCGCCCCCAGCAATTGGGGATCAAATCTACGGCTAAGTACATGCTAGGCAAACACTCTGCCACTAAGCTCCATCGGCCCTGGAAACAAGAATAAACTACGCATCTCTGGTTCTTGTGATCTGCCAGAGGACCGGCCACAGAAAAGCAGAGACTGGTGTTATAGACAGACAAGGATAGCACACTGAAGACACCGAGGATAGACCAACGCCTACCACCTGTTCTGGAGTCAGCAGGCCAATCCGGGCTTACCACGGACTAAAAGGAGCAGGGAGAGAAACACAAGACAGCCACCTGAGGCTCAAAGTCCTTCCACAGGGAAGCGGAATCCTGGCAGCCCCTCTGCAGCCTTGAGGTGAATGATCCACAACTACTGTCTGCAGCAGTGGGGCCCGAAGAATGACCCGCCTCTTGTCCCCCAGGGACGGTATACTTTCCATTGCCATTTACAATTATCGTACAAAGATGACCAGGCCTGGGCATCAGGCATTTCAGGTAACAAGTAATACTTCACAAACCGGATCAACAGGGAACCGTATTTTTACTTTCTAACAGGCCAATGCTCCAGTTCAGTAACAACCGTTGAAATCTGAATTACGGACCAATGAACTGGTGTTACAATGACTGGCCTTTCAAGTACTCTCAGGAGTCTCTTTCAATAGGCCTTTCCTGCTCTTGGCTTAGCAAGGATCGGAATTAAGTCTTTTTTTTCATATTTTTAAATAAAAAAATCATGTCTGGGTCAGGTCAAAGGACAACTTGCAGACATCAGTTCTCTCCTTCCATCAGGTCGGTCCCAGGGATTGAACTCAGGTTGTCAGGCTTGGTGACAAGCACCCCGACTCACTGAGCCATCTTGCTGGCCCTTTTGGCATTTTTAAAGGACTTGACTACTTTGTACTTAGTGAATAATGCGGTTCCATCTAGAGCCTACAGAATTACAGAACCCCAGTTATTAGAACAGATTTTGGTTTCTTCTTCAATCAAAATACACTGCTCAGCTCAGGCTTTGGCACACTTTGTAACAGAGAGATAGTTCTGGACATGGCAGGTTATAAAAAAAAGACACCCCCCCCCCCCTGCCGGCCCCAATATCTGTTAACTACGGGAGAAAAAAAATCTCACCAGAAGGCAAGGATAGAACAGAGTGTTAACTGTTTTTGTAATTACTCCATAGCATATGGAAAGAAGCCAAAGCTCAGCCTGGTGGGATTCGACCCTCTGGGGCTTCACCAACCAAGGATGCCCATGGCTCCTTCATGGCACCCACAGCTGCGTAAACACGAGCAATTTCTTATACCAAAGGTCCTTCCTTATGTAGCAGAGACCACACTCTTTTTGTCATTTCACAATTGGCAAGAGATCAAAACACCCCGTGTCCCCTAACTTCCAGGACGGGGGGTCTAGGACAACACAAGTCACAGGGACAGCAGGGGTGCTCAACTCCCACACTGCCTCAGGCATCTTCTCAGAACACAACAGAATTCTGCAACGGAGACTTACAAACTGCAGACACCCACATTCTTTCACCCTTGCCAACAGGCAGCTCAAACTCAGTGGATCCCACTGGGTCTTCTGACTCACTTTTAAACTAGCACGCAATGGACGTGACTTGTAGGGGGGGGGCAGTACACAGTATCGAAGCATGCAAAATAGGTCATTACGGCACACAACTTGGCTAAGTGCAGAGTAAGTCAATCCTTGTGTTCGAGTAGAAATCACAAAACGGCTGGAGAAGACCTGTGTGGAGGCTCAGCATTACAACTGTGTTCACGAGGAGCCTAACTCACACAACTGATAAGATACCGCACCAGACGGATGTGTGCAGGGAGAAAGAAACAATCACATGGTTTATGAGGAAAAATAAAAATAAAAAAAACCCAAACAAACCAACAACCAGATAAAACCTGCATAACGTGCCTTTGGAATTGCCAGAGTTACAGCAAGAATGGGTTATTAGCTACTGTTTAGCCAAAGGAGACAGAAGACCGACTCTGGCTTCCTCGGTTTTGAATCAAGCAATGCCATTGGAAATGTCTCTACAAACACCAAAGCGAAAAACAGCGTCAGAAGAGGCTGTGTGGCCACAGGAAAGGCGAAGGGCTTCCGATGCGAAAGGACAGTCCAACCCTGTCTTCAATGTGCGATGGCACACGGCGACACTCCTAAGGGACGGCGGGTGTCAACCCTTTCACGTTAACGCAAAGATATCATGCTATGTTACAATTCTTCCAGTCTGTACCTGGTATTAATTTGTACAAAAAAAAAAGGGCAATATCCAGTTTATTTTCATTCTGAGCGTGGAAAAAAATTGTTATGCTTAAGGTTCTATTTGAAATTCTTCCCAAGCATTGGTCTGTGTAGAAGGCTTCTGGAGAAAATGAGTTTTCCAATGCTAATAAAGTAGAGAGTGAGAGTGTCCAAGTACTTCAAAAATAAAAATGTCACTGACATTAAGCTTGATATGAAATTCAAATACAAAAAAAAATATGCTCACTTTTCCAAGTACATGAGACATCTTTAATTGTAATGAAATAAAATCTGAAAATCAGTCTAAATCATTTTAAAAAGTAAACATGAGTTGTAATACTATACCTGTAGCGTGATTAATTCCATTCATTGTCATTAGAAAGTATGCAAAATATTTATTAAGGGCTTTGCCTGCAGAGGCACAACATAAATAGATCAAGTCCTCCTGAAATGTAATCAGTGTACACGTCAACCGGTTGAGAATCGGTGGTGACAGGGGGTGGTACTTGAGCTGGGGCTGCGTGCCCTGGCGGAACTTGGGCACGGGCCTGGACAAGCTGGGCTCCAGAGCCAGGCCAGGCAACTGCTTCTGCCACCGGCTCTGCAAAAGTCTGCCAGGCAAATGCAAAAAGTGCACGCAGAACTTGCTGGAAGGGCAGCGCCCCCGGCGCCGGAGGCCTTAATCCACCCCTTCAAAGCCTTGAGCGTTCTCCACAGCCATGAGGAGTTTCTCCCGCAAATCTTCAAAGGTTTCGTATGGAGGTAAATCAAGGCGATTAAAGCTGCCAAAGGAATGGAGAGTGGTGGTGAGTGGCCGCCATTCCTCCTTGCCATAACGGCACTTTCTCGATTTGGCTAATGGGCACTGGCTATGTGAGCAAGGGAATTATTAAAAAGAAAAAGCCACACTTATTACCCAAGGCCAAATTCTAGTTAGGAAAGTGTCTATGCCAAACAGGTCATACAATCAATGGGGAAAAGAAAACAGTCTTTCAACTGTCCCTGACCCCTCTGCTGCTGGGAGGGAGACACAAAGGTAAGACAGGTACCAACATCCACAGAGAGACTAAACATGGGGGCTGGCGAGATGGCTCAGCAGGTACAGGTGCTTGCAGGCAAGCCGGGCGACTTGAGTTCAATGCCTAGATGCCACATAAAGGCGGAAGGAGAGAGCTGACTGCACCAGTTGTCTCCTGGCCACACTGGTAGCACGCACGCACGCAC